>NW_019948324.1:9434-16270 GCF_002910315.2 Salvelinus sp. IW2-2015
CGACATTCAGGCCAAAATCAACAGCCTGCTCAATTCTATGTAAAGGAGATGTGTCGCGCTGGGTGAGGCAAATGGTGGTCTGTGACCAACAGATGCATATCTGTATTCCCAGTCATGTGAAATCTATAGATTAGGGCCTAATGAATTTATTTCAATTTGACTGATTCCTTAAATTAACTGTTACTCTGTAAAATCTTTGAAATTGTTGCATGTTGAGTTTATATTTTTGTTCAGTACATATAAAAAAAATAATTGTACATAAATACGCACCTTTGTAATACATACAGTATATCAGCAAGTCCCTACTCCTCTTCAATGGCTTTGCGAAGTTGCTGGATATTGGCGGGAACTGAAACATGCTGTTATTCATGTTGATCCAGAGCATCCCAAACATGCTCAATGGGTGACATGTCTGGTAAGTATGCAGGCCATGGAAGAACTRKGCCATTTTCAACTCCCAGGAAATGTGTACAGATCCTTGTGACATGAGGCCGTGCATTATCATGCTGTAAACATGAGGTGATGGCGGCTGATTGCCATCGATAATGTGCAATTAGGTTTGTTGTCTGTACTTATGCCTGCCCATAACATAACCCCACTGCCACCATGGGACACTCTTGTTCACACCGTTGACATAAGCAAACCGCTCRCCCACACAACGCCATACATGTGGTGCACGGTTGAGARGCCGTTTGGACGTACTGACAAACTCTCTAAAATGACATTGGAAATGAACATTAAATTCTCTGTCAACAGCTCTGGTGGACATTTCATTCCAGCATGCCAATTGAAAGCTCCCTCAAAACTCGAGACATCTGTGCCATTGTGCTGTGTGACAAAACTGCACATTTTAGATTGGCCTTTTATAGTCCCCAGCACAAGGTGCACTTGAATAATGACCATGCTGTTTATTAATCAGTATCTTGATATGCCACATCTGTCAGCTGGATGGATTATATTGGCAAATGAGAAATACTCACTAACAGGGACTCATCAAACCAAAGGACGGATTTCCACCTGTCTAATGTCCATTGCTCCTGTTTCTTGGCCAAAGCAAGTCTCTTCTTATTATTGGTGGCCTTTTAGTAGTGGTGTCTTTGCAGCAATTCGACCATGAAGACCTGATTCACAGTCTCCTCTGAACAGTTGATGTTGAGATGTGTCTGTTACTTGAACTCTGAAGCATTTATTTGGGCTGCATTTCTGAGGCTGGTAACTCTAATGAACTTATCCTCTGCAGCAGAGGTAACTCTGGGTCTTCCTTTCCTGTGGCGGTCCTCATGAGAGCCAGTTTCATCATAGCGCTTGATGGTTTTTGCAACTGCACATGAAGAAACCTTCAAAGTTCATGAAATTTTCGAATTGACTGACTTCATGTCTTAAAGTAATGATGGACTGTCATTTCTCTTTGCTCATTTGAGCTTTTCTTGACATAATATGGACTTGGTATTTTACCAAATAGGGCTATCTTCTGTATACCACCCCTACCTTGTCACAACACACTGATTGGCTCAAACGCATTAAGGAGGAAAGAAATTCCACAAATTAACTTTTACCAAGCCACACCTGTTATTGAAATGCATTCCAGGTGACTACCTCATGAAGCTGGTTGAGAGAATGCCAAGAGTTTGAAAAGCTGTCATCAAGGCAAAGGGTGGCTACTTTGAAAAACATAAAATATATTTTGATTTGTTTAACACTTTTTTTAGTTACTACATGATTCCATCTGTTATTTCATAGTGTTGATGTCTTCAGTATTTTATTATACAGTGTAGAAAATAGTAAAATAAAGAAAACCCTGAAATTAGTAGGTGTGTCGAAACATTTGACTGGTACTGTATATATATATCAGTATATGCGTGTGTTTGATTATTTTAAAGCTTTCACGAATTTACAAGGGAGGTCCATTCTCTTCTTCCTTCCTTGACCAGACTCCTTTTGTTAATTAGTGTTTGAAACCACAAACAAGGAGTTGTTGTCTATCAAGGACATGGGTAGGATTTGTTCACACTTTGTTATCAAGGAAGGGGGCAGGGGCAGTGGTGGGTGTTTCATTCATATGCAACTTTGTTATGTTACACACAAGTAAAGGTGGGCATCTCGTTCCCAGAATAGCGTCAAACTGCTTTTTCAGGTCACCGTAGCGCAATAACAAGTGATTTTAGGTGAAATGGAGCCGGAACATATGTTCCTTGTACTGTGTGGGGATGATGTTGAGGCTGTGTCTGTCTACTTTCAAACACAGGCACCACAAACACCCTGTATCCATTGAAGTATTCTGGACGCCCTCCACACTCTGTCTTAGAGTCCCTCGGTGGAAACAGACTCATTTGTTCGTTTGCTATTGGAAGATGGATGATTGTGGTCGGCTTACTAAAACGGTCATGCTTTGGGTTTTAGTAAACATCCTAAAACCCTGGAGGATGTTCCAGTGAAATAAGGGAAAGTCTTGAGCAACCAAAACAGGGCTCCTCCTGAGTTATATTTCTCACCTCTTGGCTGAATAAAAATTGTGATACAAAATACATAGGTATGGAAATTAAAATAAGATTTGATTCATTCATATATGGCACAGCTAAATTGTTTATATGGTGCAGCTGAATCGTTTATATGGTACAGCTGAATCATTTATATGGCTCAGCTGAATCGTTCAAATTATGAGAGACTCTCTTATTTATCTACTCTAAAATGTCTCAGTAATCTTGACCTTTTCCATTTGAGAAAGTGACACTGGCAGACATTTTAATTAAACACGCCGCAGAAATGATAGAGAATGTCCTTTGATGGTAATTACTGGATCGTAAATAGACTGTTTTTACGGGGCTGTTGTGTTGAACCCTGAGCAAACCAAACACATGCCAAGCTTTCCTGGCAAGGCTGCTTTTATGGTATTCAATGATAATGAAAAACATTGACATATACACGGGGCGACTGTTTCTCTCCAAGTTAAAGCAAAGACCAGCGTGCGTCCCAAATGGCACGCTACTCTTTTAGAAAAAAGGGTTCCAAAATGGTTCTTTGGCTGTCCTCACAGGAGAACCATTTTTGGCTCCAGGTAGAACTCTTTTTGGTTTCAGGTAATACCCTTTTGGGTTCTATGTAGAACTCTCTGTGGAAAAGATTCTTCATGGAACCCAAACGAGTTCTAACTGGAACCAAAATGGTTCTTCAAAGGGTTCTCCTATGGGGACAGCCAAATGGCCCTTTTAGGTACTAGAAAGTAACCTTTTTTTTCCCAAGACTGTATTCCCTATTTATTGCACTTTGACCAGGGAACATCTGGCACTGGTCAAAAGACGTGCACAATATAGGGACTCAGGTGCCATTCAGGATGCACACTAGAGTGTAAATAAAAGGAAATGTATTAAATGTTCAGGCAGGCTGAGTGTGGCGCATGGAAAGAGTACACAATTTCCAAACATTCCAAATGGATCAAGTGAGGGCGATCTGTCATATTTTGCATGCGTTCTGACAGGACATATACTGTTACAGTGACCTGACTGAGCAATTGAGACGAATTGGGCGAAATGCTGAAGGTAAACAGGCGATGGGCTTCCTGAACTTTTTTTGGTTGTTTTTGTTTTGAGAGTCATACTTCACCCCAGTAGGCTTACTTGTATTTTCTGGAAACGAGGGTTTCAAGTTAGAGCTCATTTGGATAGACTACTTTTAAAAGGCGGAAGTGTTAGCAGTGTGAAGCAGTGGCTAGCCAGTATGGTGCCTCGGTGCATTAGGCAGTGATGATGCAGCTCGCTGGACATGGCCTATGCGCCACTGCAGAAAACATTGGGATGACAAATTGCAGATGTAATTGTTGGATATGTTGTTCAGAAATTGTTCCTTTTGAAAAAAATTGGGGGGGGGGGGGTTTCTCTTCTTCAACCATTTATTATGATGACCAAGGTTGTTACGAGTACATTTCAGAGTAGCTTTTAAGAAAAGTATTACAGGTTCATTACGATTTCAGCTGAACAGGATATAATACAGCATTCAGCCAACTGCAGTATCTTCAGACAAGACAACAGTAATAATATGACAAATAATTCAAGAAACATTGTCAGCTTCCTGGCCCAATAACTAACCAGCAAAATGCCTACTCAATAATCATAACCATAACAAAATGATCATAATCATAATCATTACCTGATCTTTCAGAGTTTTTCAGCACAAAATAAATTACAGAATTTCTTACAAATGTATAACTTGCTGAAATTATGTGAGCCACCTCAGAGAAATAAACTGCAATCAATTCAATCAATTTTGAGACTATGAGAGTGGTGACAAAGAATGAATTGCATCACAGCGTTGTATAACAAAACAGAGTGTTTTGAATGGACGTGTCTGATTGGGCCCTCACAATGATTGGGGTTCGAATGGCGTCACGAAGCCAGAGCCCAGCTTGTTTAAAACATGCTAATCCAAGCGTGGAAAGCAGGACACTGAAATTGCAGGGCTTCTGAAAGGTGATCTGGCAGCAGAGCCATGGTCCAAGAGCCAGCGTTTACATAAGATAAATACAAATAATGCAGAACATACTAACAGAACCGGTCGCTAAGTAACCACGCATTTATCTTGTAGGAGCGAGACTGGTTCTTGTTATCGTCTGCCATTGATCTGTGCTGTTGCTAGTTTGCTAGCGTCATTTGAAGCCATGACACTCAGGCATTATAACAACTCAACAAAGAGAGTATTCAAAATAACATAACTTGATTTTCTCATCAATTTAGAAAATGTGCTGAAATCTACACAGTCACTATAAAACTGTGGAAGTTGCATCGTAATGATATCATTCTCTATAAAACTGTGGAAGTTGCATCGTAATGATATCAGTCGCTATAAAACTGTGGAAGTTGCATCATAATGATATCATTCTCTATAAAACTGTGGAAGTTGCGTCATAATGATATCATTCTCTATAAAACTGTGGAAGTTGCATCATAATGATATCATTCTCTATAAAACTGGAAGTTGCGTCATAATGATATCATTCTCTATAAAACTGTGGAAGTTGCATCATAATGATATCATTCTCTATAAAACTGTGGAAGTTGCATCATAATGATATCATTCTCTATAAAACTGTGGGAGTTGCATCATAATGATATCATTCTCTATAAAACTGTGGAAGTTGCATCATGTCACGATCGTGTGTGGAGGATTGACGGACAAAACGCAGCATTTGGAAAATAAGCCATCTTCTTTTATTATTGAAGAAGCAAAATGAAACAAAACAACTTTCAAACTAACCAAAACAAAAAACGATCGTGAAGCTAATAAACGTCGTGCACATACACAGGCTACAAACGTTTCTGAAATAGACAATTACCCACATCAAACGAAAGCCTATGGCTACCCTAAATATGGCTCCCAATCAGAAGACAACGAAAATCAGCTGTCTCTAATTGGGACCCATTCAGGCAACCATAGACTCTCCTAGACAACTACACCAACATAGACACAGCTAGACACATACACTCAACACAAACCATAACACACCCAACACCCCCTTTACCATATAACCACCCAAAACGATAAAACAAACATTCCCCATGTCACACCCTGACTAACTAAAATAATAAAGAAAACAAAAGAATACTAAGGCCAGGGCGTGACATAACCCCCCCCTTAAGGTGCGAACTCCGGGCGCACCAGCACACAGTCTAGGGGAGGGTCTGGGTGGGCTTCCTTCCACGGTGGCGGCTCCGGCACTGGTCGTGGTCCCCACCCCACCACAGTCACTAACCGCCTCCGTAGCTTCCTCCAAATGACCCCCTCCACATTAACCCCACTGAATAAAGGGGCAGTTCCGGACTAAGGGGCAGCTCCGGACTAAGGGCAGCACCAGGATAAGGGGCAGCACAGGATAAGGGGCAGCACCGGACTGAGGAACGGAGCTCGGACTGAGGGACGGCAGCTCCGGACTGAGGGACGGCAGCTCCGGACTGAGGGACGGCAGCTCCGACTGAGGGACGGCAGCTCCGGACTGAGGGACGGCAGCTCGCGGCTGAGACGGCAGCTCCGGACTGAGGGACGGCAGCTCCGGACTGAGGGACGCAGCTCGGACTGAGGACGGCCCATGGCTGGCTGACGGATCTGGCTGCTCATGGCTGGCAGACGGATCTGGCTGCTCATGGCTGGCTGACGGATCTGGCTGCTCATGGCTGGCTGACGGATCTGGCTGTCTCACGGCTGGCTGACGGATCTGGCTGCTCACGGCTGGCTGACGGATCTGGCTGCTCATGGCTGGCTGCGATCTGGCTGCGTCATGGCTGGCTGACAGATCTGGCTGCTCATGGCTGGCTGACGGATCTGGCTGCCATGGCTGCTGACGGATCTGGCTGCTCATGGCTGGCTGACGGATTCTGGCTGCTCATGCTGGCTGACGGATCTGGCTGCTCATGGCTGGCTGACGGATTTGGCTGCTCATGGCTGGCTGACGGATCTGGCTGCTCATGGCTGGTTGACGGATCTGGCTGCTCCTGTCTGGTTGGCGGCTCTGGCAGATCCTGTCTGGTTGGCGGCTCTGGCAGATCCTGTCTGGTTGGCGGCTCTGGCAGATCCTGTCTGTTGGCGGCTCTGGCAGATCCTGTCTGGTTGGCGGCTCTGGCAGATCCTGTCTGGTTGGCGGCTCTGGCAGATCCTGTTCTGACGAATGGCTCTAGCGGCTCCTGACTGACGAACGGCTCTGACGGCTCGGGACAGACGGGCGGCTCTAATGGCTCGGGCAGACGGATGGCTCAGATGGCGCTGGGTAGACGGATGGCTCAGATGCGCTGTGTAGACGGATGGCTCAGATGGCGCTGGTAGACGGATAGCTCAGATGGCGCTTGCAGACC
>NW_019948325.1:0-4539 GCF_002910315.2 Salvelinus sp. IW2-2015
CTGCCTACCCCAAGGGAACGCCATGCACCTACATACACCTTAGCATACACCATGCACCTACATACACCCTACACACTACATACACCTATACACACTAACTAACACCTACATACACCTCACCTACATACACCTACATACACCTCACCTACATACACCTGACACCTCATACACCTACACTTCATACACCTACAACACATTACACTTCATACACCCACACCTATACAACCACCTACATACACCTACACCTACACCTACATACACCTTACATAACACCTCACCCTACATACACCTACACACCTACATACACCACATACACTACACTACACCTACATACACCATACATACACCCTACACCTACATACACCTACATATACACCTACACCTTACATTACACCTACCACCTACATACACCTCAACACCTACACCTACACTGCACCACGTACCACCTACATATACACCTACATACACCTACTCTAACATACACCTACCATACACCACTTACATACACCTACACCTACATACACCTACATACACCTAAGTACACCCACACCTACCATACAACACTACCATACACCTACACCTTCATACAACCATACACCTAACATACACCTACATACACCTCACCTACATACACCATACATACAACCTACACACTACATACACCTATACACCCATACACCTACACCTTCATACACCTACATACACCATACACCTTCATACACACCCACCCTACATACCCACTACATTACACCTACACCTACATACACCTACATACACACTACATACACCTACTACCTACATACACCTACACCTACATACACCTACACCTACATACACCTACATACACCTACATACACCCACACCTACAATACACTACATACACCTATCACCATCATAACACACCTACATACACCCTACACCTACACATACACCTACACCTACATACACCTACATACAACCTACATTACACCTACATACAACCTACATACCACACCTACACCTACATACACCTCAATACATACACCTTACATCACTACTACACCACATACACCTACATAACACCTCATACACTCATACACCTACATACACCTACAACACCTACATACACTACATACACCTACATATCACCTGCACCTACCATACACCTACATACACACATACACCTAACATACACCTACATGCACCTACATGCACCTACTACACCTACATACACCTACATTTACACCTACACCTACATACACCTACATACACCTAACATACACCACATACACCTACATACCCCTCACTAACATACCACCTACATACACCTACATACACCTACAACCTATACACCTACATACACCTCTCTCATACTACAACCTACACTACATACACCTGTACTACATACACCTACATATACACCTACAACCTACATACACCTACAACACCTACATACACCTACATACACATACATACCACCCACACTACATACACCTTACATACACCTACACCCACACCTATATCACACCTACATCACCTACACCTCATACACCTACATACACCTACATACACCCTACATACCCACACCACACTACACCTACATATACTTACACCTACATACACCTACATACACCTACATACACCCCCACCTACATCACTTCATACACCTAACACCTACATACACCTACATACACCTACACACCTACATGCACCTACATTACACCTACACCTACATACACCTACATACACACAAACACCCTACATACACCTACATACACATACACCTACATACACCTACACCTACATACACCTACATACACCTACATACCACCTACATACACTACATACACCTACATACACCTACATACACCTACATGCACCTACACTACATGCACCTACACCTACATACACCTACATGCCACCTACATAACCTACTATACACCTACATGCACCTACATACACCTACATGCACCTACATACACCTACACCTACATACACCTACATGCACCTACACCTACATACACCACATGCACCTACATACACCTACATACACCACATACACTACATACACCTACACCTTCTACACCTACATACACCTACATACACCTACATACTCCCACACCTACATACACCTACATACACCTACTACCTACATACACCTACATACACCCTACATACACCCACACCTACATACACCTTCATACACCTACACCTACATACACCTACATACACCTACATGCACCTACATGCACCTACATACACTACACCTACATACACCTACATGCACCTACATACACACATACACCTACATACACCTACATACACATACACCTACATACACCTACACCTACATACACCTACACCTTCACCTACGTACACACTACATACACCTACATACACCACATACACCTACATACACCTACATGCACCTACAGACCTACATGCACCTACACCTACATGCACCTACACCTACATACACCTACATGCACCAACATTACACCTACCTGACCTACACCCTACAACACCTACATGCACCTACATACACCTACATGCACCTACATACACCTACACCTACATACACCTTACATCACCTACAGCACCTACATACACCTACATGCACCACATACACCTACATCACCTACATACACCTACACCTACATACACTACATACACCTACACCTACATGCACCTACATACACCCTACATACACCTACATACACCTGCACCTACAACACCTACATACAACTACAATACACCTACATACACACCATACACCCACACCTACATACACCTACACCTACATACACCTACATACACCTACACTTACATACCACCTACATACACCTACATACACCTACATACACCTACATACACCTACATACCACCTACACCTATGTACACCTACATCACTTACCTACATACACCTACATGCACCTACATACACCTACATACACCTACATACACCTACATACACCTTTACTACATACACTTACAACACCTACACCTTCCTACATCCACACCTACATATATCTTCATACATACACCTACATACACCCACACTTACATACACCTACATATATCTTTACATACATACACCTACATACTCCTGCAGCTACCCCACATTTTCCAGGAATACCTCTTATCATGTATTGTATCCAGACATTTCTCAGATTTCGTTATTAACAAATGCTGTGAAAAGTACAGTAAATGTAAAATGCACATCAAATCAACAGTGTAACGTTTGGATTCAGTCTTGTGTCCGGTGAACTATTGTGTCCTCACCTTTGGTCTAAAACTTTTTTTTCGTAATCTCCAAACTGTTCTTGTTCAATTGCTACTATGCTTTTAATRCATTGCATATTTCTTCTGTAAGAAACATTTAAATKTAGCCTTATCCATATAGGCTTAAAACTTCTGTAAGTGTGAAGGAATCGGCACCTTTGTAAACGATATGTTCAGAGTAGCTGTGTGTTTGCGTACGTGTCTGTAACATTCCAAGCCTCTAATTTACACTGTGACTCATTGACCAACCAACCCGACCTAACTGACCGACCTTCCCAACCGACACCCACAACCCAAAACTTCCTCCCGACCTCCGGACTCCTTCGGGAATGACACACTGTGTTCCCCGTTATTTCTCGTCAGGAATGCTGTGTTGATGGAGGGAACTCTAAGGGCCGTCTCTAAGGGCCGTTAACGACGGACTATCCCCGGGTCGCTGGGATTCAGAGGGTGCTCCCAAATGGCATTCTGTCCCCTGTATAGTGCCCTACGTTTTAGCAGAGATATTAAAAGGAATATTTTGCCATTTGGGATGCAGAGAGAGCCTTTCGTTATTTTTCCGAGGCTATTTTTGGGAAAACCACTGTTTGGATGTGGGCTGTTTGGAGGAACGTTGCTGATTGGGAAAAAGCAAGGACTGTGGTCGGAATCGGGAAGCGTGGCTTCGATCAAAGAGGACCATGAAGAGGAGGAAACGGCAGCTGTGGAACCGGGAATGTCAGGATAAGGTTGAAACTGAGGGAAGAGGCCGGGGTAGAGAGGGAAGAACGAACAGGGAGAATGGGGAAAGATGGGCAGAGAAGGAAGGTTGGGGAAAGATGGGTGTCGTTGACTACTGTGTGTGTTTTTCTGTAGATGTTCTTTGTGCATGTTTGTTAATGACCAGCCTTCATAGAGAGACGTACGGTCAAGTTAGGTCCAAACATAGTGTGAAAAGAGTCAGAGATAGTCCCAGGGTTCATGTTTAAACTTCAACATGTCTCCGATCATGAACTTAAAGAAGGAAAGCTCTGCAGGTCAGGCCAAGGCATGTCACTGTCACGTCTCTTTTGTTGTTTATGTGTGGTGTGTTAGTGTGTGTGGCTTAGTGTGTGTGCTTGGTTGTGTGTTATGTGAGAGAAGACACAAAGAGAGACAGAGCGGAGACAGAGCGAGACGAAGAGCCAGAGCCAGAGCCCCAGAGCAGAGACAAGAGACAGAGCAGAGACAGAGACAGAGACAAGACAGACGACAGAGAGAGAAGGTTTCACCATATTCATATCTCTAAATTTTAAGCAC
>NW_019948325.1:8707-15091 GCF_002910315.2 Salvelinus sp. IW2-2015
CAGAAAGGAAGTTGGGGAAAGATGGCAGAGAAGAAGGTTGGGGAAAGATGGGTAGAGAAGGAAGGTTGGGGAAAGATGGCGGAGAAGGAAGGTTGGGGAAAGATGGCAGAGAAGGAAGGTTCAGGAAAGATGGGCAGAGAAGGAAGGTTGGGGAAAGATGGCGGAGAAGGAAAGGTTGGGAAAGATGGGCAGAGAAGGAAGTTGGGAAAGATGGGCAGAAAGAAGGTTGGGAAAGATGGGCAGAGAAGGAAGGTTGGGGAAAGTATGGGCAGAGAAGGAAGGTTGGGGAAAGATGGGCAGAGAAGGAAGTGTTGGAGATATAGGCTAGAGGAACGGGTCAGGAATATCTCAGAGACTGTTTCCTAAATCGGGCAGGAATATCCCAGACACTGTTTCCTAAATCGGGCAGGAATATCCCAGACACTGTTCCTCAATCGGGCAGGGAATATCCCAGAGACTGTTTCCTAAATCGGGCAGGAATATCCCAGAGACTGTTTCCTAAATCGGTCAGGAATATCCCAGAGTCTGTTTCCTAAATCGGTCAGGAATATCCCAGATACTTCCTCAATCGGGCAGGAATATCCCAGAGACGTGTTCCTAAATCGGGCAGGAATATCCCAGAGACTGTTTCCTAAATCGGTCAGGATATCCCAGAGTCTGTTTCCTAAATCGGTCAGGAATATCCCAGAGTCTGTTTCCTCAATCGGGCAGGAATATCCCAGAGATGTTTCCTAAATCGGTCAGGAATATCCAGAGTCTGTTTCCTAAATCGGTCAGGAATATCCCAGACACTGTTTCCTCAACCGGGCAGGAATATCCCAGAGACTGTTTCCTAAATCGGGCAGGAATATCCCAGAGACTGTCCTTAAATCGGGGCAGGAATATCCCAGAGACTGTTCCTAAATCGTCAGGAATATCCCAGTTACTGTTTCCTCAATCGGGCAGGAATATCCAGAGACGTTTCCTAATTGGTCAGGAATATCCCAGTTACTGTTTCCTCAATCGGAGAATATCCCAGAGACTGTTCCTAAATCGGGCAGAAATATCCCAGAGCCTGTTTCCTCAATCGGCAGGAATATCCCAGAGCCGTTTCCTCAATCGGGCAGGAATATCCCAGAGACTGTTTCCTCAATTCGGGCAGTACTGCTGAGTTTAGCGAGAAATTAATATTCGATACAGTTCAATAAAACTGTCCGAACCTAAAAAATAAGAAACCTGTTATTTCAGAAAATACGTTCAAAATGATCAGTACAACTCATTACGCTGAGTTGTACTGATATCCAGGAAACAATGTGACAAATACATTGACTCACCTCACTCCCGTATCATCTTCAATCAAACATCACGATTTTTTCTCATCACGATGTTTTCTCCAAAATTGCTTGAAAAACCACAGTCACACACACAGAGACACACACCACACACAGAGAGAGAGAGAGAGAGAGAGAGAGAGAGAGAGAGAGAGAGAGAGAGAGAAGAGAGAGAGAGAGAGAGAGAGAGAGAGAGAGAGAGAGAGAGAGAGAGAGAGAGAGAGAGAGAGAGAGAGAGGAGAGAGAGAGAAGAGAGAGAAGAGAGAAGAGAAGAAAGAGAGAGAGAGAGAGAGAGAGAGAGAGAGAGAGAGAGAGAGAGAGAGAGAGAGAGAGAGAGAGAGAGAGAGAGAGGAGAGAGAGACTAACAGAACTTCTGTCCTAAGTTAAGAAAACAACACTAGGTTTTGGACCCTTGAGTCACTTAAACCCCTTCTGGTGAAGTGTCATAGTGTAAACCATTGTGTTTGTGGTATGTTAAACAATGCTGTTTGTTGTGGTGAAATGACAGTAAGGTTGGAAGTTTGTTTTTGGTGAGGGGGGGGTATGACCGATAAGAATCCGTCCGACTGTGGTTGGGAGAATGAAGTATTTTATCAGGTCAGTCTATTACGTCATTCAGTCATTTGATTGTTTACAAGTGCACGTACACCACAAACACATTGCATATTCACGAGGACAGTTTTACAGAGAGAAAGTCAGCTGTATAGGAAGTGCCTGATCTCCTCATAACTCTGGTGTTGTTTGTTGTTGGTGTTGTTTGTTGTTGTTGTGTGTTGTTGTTATTTTGTGATGTTGTTGTTGTTCTTGCTGTAGTGTTTTGTTATTGTTTGAGTTCTTGATGTTGTGGTGATGTTGTTGTTGTTGTTTATTGTTGTTGTTGTTATTGTTGTTGAATGTGTTGTTGATGTTGCTTGTTGTTATTGATGTTGGGTTGTTCTTGCTGCTGTTGTTGTTTGTTGTTCATTGATGTTGTTGTTGTTGTTCTGTGCTGCTGTTGATCCTCGTATTCGTTGCTTGTCAATTAATACTAAGCACTTCAAACCCAAGACCTGAGCCCAGAAACAAGCCCACTCAGTCAGCTGGTGTTGGAGTAACCAAACCAAGCTGACACCAGCACTGCTTCAAAAGAAAGAATTCCAATAAAAAAAAAGATCATGAACCAATCAAAAGACTCATATTTACAACACTGGAAAAACAAAACAAAATCCCAAAGCCGACTAAATTGTTATCTGACCCTAAACAGAGAATATCACTTGTCTGATTATCTCTACTCTGTCAGAGATACGAAGCAGAGACAGATCCTCACCAAGTACAGACTGAGTGACCACCAATTGACAATAGAAACCGACAGACATAAAAAGACATGGCTACCCAAAGAGGAGCGTGTATGTGGTCACTGTACGACAGGGGAGGTAGAGACAGAGATGCACTTTCTCCTCTACTGTGAAAAATACTCATCAAGATATTCATTATTCGCAGAAATCTTATTAAACTCAGAGGAAAATAACAAAAAAATACTAATGTAGTGAAGGAGCAATGGCTCCTCTTGCAGACAAATATGTTAAATACATTTTTCTGCCGTAGCCTGAGGGACAATAACATCTGCATAGTCAACAGTAACTTACTTATTATTATTGTTATTACTATTATTATTATTGTGATTATTGTTCCTAATAGTAGTGGYATGGGTAGTAGGGTTGATGGTAGCTGTTTAATAATGGTGGTGGTGGTAGTAGTGGTAATGATGATAGTAGTTGTAGTACCGATGTAATGGTAGTAGTAGAGTAGTAAAGAACGTAGTTGTAAGTAACCCGGATATATGGGGGGTAGTAAGTAGTAAAGGGTAATAATGATCAGTAAGTGTAGTACCGATGAATCGGTAGTATCTATGTAATGAGAATATGTAGTCACGATTATATGGTCTAAGTATGATGGTAGAAGAAGTAGTTAAGACCGGATGTATGTAGTATAGTAGTGGTATATGTAGTAGTTTTACCGATTAATTAGCTACAGTAGTGTAAGAATGATATATTTATAGTACCTGATGTAGATGGTATGAACAGTAGTGGTAAATGATAAATGAGTATTAAGTACCGGTAATGAGAGTTAGTACGGTAATGAGATAGAGTAATGTACCGAGTAATGGTATAGCATAATGTAATGATCAAGTAGTGATAGTACCGGGATAAGAGTAGTGATATGAAATCGATATATTGTATACCTTGATGTAGATGGATAAGAGTAAATGAGATAGTAGTGAGTAGACCGAGTATAGTAGTATTAGAGTGGAAGAGAATTAGTTGTATAACCGATGAAGGTATAGTCGCTAGTGGAATCGATGAAGTAGTGTAGTACTATGTAATTGGTAGAGTATAAGTGAAGATTATAGTCATTGTTTATACCGAAGTAATGGTAGTAGTAGTAGGGTAATGATAATATTTAGTACCGATGAAGGTAGTGGAGTAGAGTGGTAGATGAAGAGTTGCGTCCTGATGTAATGTAGTAGTAGTATGGGTAATGAAAGTAGTTTAGACCGATGAATGTATATAAGTAGTGGTAAGAATATAGTTTGTCTGATAATGGTAGCGAGTAGTAGTGTAATGATAAGTAGTAAGTACGGATTAATGGGTCAGTAGTATTATGGAAGGAGGATGAGTAGTTATAGTTACCCGATTAATGGCTAGTCAGTATAAGGGTAAGAGGATAGAAGTGTAAGTACGATGTAAGGAGTATAGTAGTAAGATGAAGTATTATATACCGGATGTAATAGTAGCATAGTGGTAATGATGAAGTAGTTGTATACCGGATGAATGTAGTATAAGTGGTAATGATGAATAGTAGTTCACACGTACGATAAATGAGTATAGTAGTGGTAAGAGATATAGTGTAGTACGCGAGTAATGGTAGTAACGTAGGTAAGATGATAGAGTTATAGTAACCGATGTACTGTATCAGCATTATGGTAAATGAGAGTAGTAGTTTGATAGTACCGATATATGTAGTAGTAAGTATTGTAAGAATAGTTAGTGTAGTCCCTGATGTAATGTAGTAGCAGTAGTTTAAGAGATAGATTGTAGTACCCGAGTAATGGCAGTAGTAGTAGTGGTAATGAGAAGTATTTCGCTAGTATCCGATGTAAATGGTATAAGTAGTAGTGGTCAGAGAAAGTATTAGTACCGATGAATGGTACGTATAAGGTAAGAGATGAGTAGTGTAGTACCGATGTAAGGTGTATAGAGTGGTAAGATGAAGTAGTTGTATACCCGATGTAAGATGTAGTAAAGTGCGTATGGTACAGGATGATAGTAATTGTACTACTGAGTAATGGAGAGCATAGTGGTAGATGATGAAAGTAGTTATAGTACCGATGTAATGGTAGTAGATAGTAGTGGACTGATATAGTAGTTGTAGCCTCGAGTATGTAGTAAGTAGTGTATTGATAGTATTTAGTACGATGTAATGGTGTAGTATAGTGGTAATGATGAATAGTAGTTATAGTACCGGATGAATGGTATCACAGTAGTGGTAAATGAAGAGTGAAGGACCGGGAGTAATGGGGAAGCAGAGTGGTAATGATGAAGTAGTTTTAGTACGATTAATGGTAATCAATAGTAGTGGTAATCAACAGTAGTTGATAACCGATGTACTCGTATGAGTAGATGAATGAGATAGTACTTGTAGTACCGGTCATGGCCGTCAATAGTAGTGGTAATGCGAATAGTTAAGGTACCCGATGCTAATGAGTAGCAGATGGTAATGAAATATAGTATTATACCTGAGAAGTAGAATAGGCAATAAATGAAGTAGTTATAGTACCGATTAAGTAGAAGCAGATCGGAAGATAGAATTAGGTACCGTGGATGTCAGGGGAGTACAGTAAGTAATCATGAAGTAGTGTAGTACCGATTAATGGTACGTATAGTAGGTAATTAGGAATATAGTTATTAGACGATTAATGGTAGTAATTAGTAGTGGCCGACTGATAGGTCTAATTGAGTACCGATTAAGTAATATAGTCAGTGTAAGATGCTGATGATAGTACCGATCAATGGTAAGTAGCCAATAAGTTAATGAGATCGTATTGTAGTACCGGATGTAATGGTATAGTGTAGGTAATGATGATAGTATGAACGATGTAAGGAGGTACAGTAGTGGTAATGATTGATAGTTATTGTAGCCCGGAGTAATGGTAGTAGTCATAGTGGTAATGAATCAAGTATTTTACCAAGATGTAATGGTAGTATAGTTATGGGAATGATGAAAGAGTGTGTAGTCCGATGTAATGTAAGATAGTCCGTGGAAAATATACTAAAGTGTATACCGATGTAAGGTATCAAGTAGTAGGTAATATATAGTATGAATACCGATGAATGGTCGTATATAGTGGAATATAAATAGTTGTATACCGATGTAGATGGTAGTATAGTATGGTAATGATGATAGTACTTAACGTATACGATGTAATGTAGTACAGTCAGTGGTCATAGATATAGTGTCAGTACCGTGTAATGTATAGTAGAGTGGTAAATGAGACATTAGTTGTATACCGCTGTAATGGTAATTATATTTTTTTATTCTTGTAGTAAGTAGTGGTAATGCTATAGCTAGTTCCTAGTACCTGTAAGATAGAGAAGGGAAGAGAAATTGAGTACCGGGATTAATGTAGTATAGTATGGCAATAAAGTAGTAGTACCGGATTAATAGTACACCAACGCTATCGAAGATAGTATAACCTATGCTTTCTCGCGGGCGCATCCCTTCCCTCCTTTTTTTTGCTGTTTTTTGATTGTATTCTTTTCATGCTATAGTTCTGGTCGTTGTTTTTGTCTTGTTGTCTACGCGGGTACCGATGTCAGGTATGATTAGTGTGTAGATGGAGAAGTAGTATAGTACCGATGTAAGGTAGATAGTAGTATGTAATTATGAAAGTGAGACCGATAAAGGGTAATCAAGTAGTGTATGAATAAGATTAGTACCGATTAATGTGAGTCAGCAGTAGTGAGAGAAGATGTATTACCGATAGTAGTAGCAGTATGTAATCATATAGTAGTGAGTACCGATGTAATGGATAGTA
>NW_019948325.1:15116-16265 GCF_002910315.2 Salvelinus sp. IW2-2015
AGGGGAGGGTCCGGGTGGGCATCTATGATGGATGACGTAGGGCGTCGGGGGAGGCTCCAGTGCGGGGCGCATCGCTGGAAGCTCCGGACCGTGGGCCGTCGCCGGAGGCCCCGGACCGTGGATCGTAGCCGGAGGAACCGGACCGTAGATCGTCGCCGGAGGAACCGGACCGTAGATCGTCGCCGGAGGTTCCGGACCGTAGATCATCTCAGGAGGTTCCGGACCGTGGCCCGTCTCAGGAGGTTCCGGACCGTGGCCCGTCTCAGGAGGTTCCGGACCGTAGACCGTCTCAGGAGGTTCTGCACCGCGGCCCGTCTCAGGAGGTTCCGGACCGTGACCCGTCTCAGGAGGTTCCGGACCGTTGCCCGTCGCCAGAAGCTCCGGACCGGGGTACTGTCGCCGGAAGCTCTGGACTGTGGAGGCGCACTGGAGGCCTGATACGTGGGACCGGACTGATGACACGCACCTCAGGGCGAGTGCGGGGAAGAGGCACAGGACGTACTGGACTGTGGAGGCGCACTGGAGACCTGATGCGTGGGACCGGTATCGGTGGCACCGGGCTGATGACACGCACCTCAGGGCGAGTGCGGGGAGGAGGCACAGGACGTACTGGACTGTGGATGCGCACTGGAGGCCTGATGTGTGGGACCGGTACAGGTGGCACCGGGCTGGTGGTACAGGTGGCACCGGTACAGGTGACACGCACTTGAGGGAGAGTGCAAGGAGTTGGCACAGGACGTACTGGGATGTGAAGGTACACTGCAGACCTGGTGTGTATAGCCGGCATCAATTGTTCCGGGAACTTTAACACACGTTTCAGGACGAGTACGAGGAACTGACACAGGTGGCATCGGACAGCTAACACGCTCCTCAGGGCGAATGCCGTGCATACTACGCCAAACCAACAGCTCTCTCTCTCTCTCTTACTCTCCTCCAATTTTATCAACAACTCCTCGAAGGTCTCTAACTCTCCCCTCCATTCACTCTCCTCCAATTTGTCCAATAACTCCTCGACAGTCTCTGACTCACCCCTCAACTTCGCCAACTGCTCCATGTGCCCCCCCCCAAAAATGTTTTATTGGGGGTTCTGTGGCCTACCTCCCCGACGTCGTTGCTGGCCTCTCATGCTCCTAGGCGACTCCCGCCAAG
>NW_019948326.1:0-16251 GCF_002910315.2 Salvelinus sp. IW2-2015
CTCAGATTTTAAGCGACGGTCTGCACTTACCTCATATTCATTGTATAAATAAAATTCTAGTGGTGGGAGCACAGGAGCCACAAACATTTGTCAGTTGGTCGCCAAACTTTTGGAGCATTAATGTATATATTTAAGATTCAGAGCTTTGATAGAGACAAGAGGACTGATTACCTAGTCCATCAACACACATTTCTCAGTTAAAAGGTGTGAATATGTGAAGAATCACATGACTTTCAAATTGCTGTTTACTTCCTTCCCAGTGGTCCTGCTACAGCCCAACATCTCTCTCAGTCCTCAAAAGGAGGGATGTTTTTGGGAACCTCAGGGGCCAGAGGTGATCAGGGGCCACCAGCTTCTCCATCACCTGCTCCATTCAGCACAGTATCCTGGAGGCCTCTTTCTATCTGGACTTCTCTGGGTCAACAGGATGAAACTAAGCCAGCAGTCCTACTACTCTCCTTCCACTTCCCTGTTGCAGAGTATACAGACCAGGGAATACAGCTCCAGCTATGTCAACATCTCCACCCGGTCATTTCGGGTCGGCTAATAGGGAACTTAGCTGACACCATTAGATTAAGTAACATGCTTTAAAAAAAACAGATTTAAAATAGCTTTACGTGAGAGAAAAATCGTAGTTATTGTAAGATGATTCATATCCCTTCAAATCACCGTTTCATTGTTTTTTATATCCTATGAATTTGCCATCTACAAGTCTTGATCTGGCAGGTCATAATCTTGAATACTACATTTTCTCAGCATTCATGGCCCCATCATTGTCTCTGGAGGGGACTGGTGGGGTAGCACTGCTTTTTTTCTGCATCTTCTAGTCATCTGTCTTAGTCCATCTGGTGGACAAGGATGAACAGAAAGCCATCTACAGAGACTGACCCAGGGAGAATGTAAGTGATATCGACTATACTGTAAACTCTGAACTTGATTTACGCCTTTGAGTCTGAAAAGTTAAGCCAATCTCAAATTCGGCCCAAGACTTTTGTTGATATCATTTTGTTGTTAAGTTTTTTTTTATTCCCTTGAGTTTGTCTTTTGCGAAAATTCATGAGCAAACTGTTATGCAACAGGTATTGATAACAGACACAACAGAGGGGGAGGACAACGAAGAGGGAAGAGAACTATGTGATGTTGAAAACGTCTGTTACCAGAGAGGTCTGGAGGGAGTGAAGGGTGCAAGAAGAATAGAAGGAAAAATGGCACAGCTATGGGAAATCAGAGGTGTTCTATGTCAACGAGGAGGGAAACACTCATGAAAGGGTGTTTGTGGGGGGTCTCATGAGAAAATGAATAGTGAAGACGATGATGAAGATTATGTTAATTTCTCCGCTCAGCACAATACAGCACATGATGTGAATGAAGACATTTATCAAAAACTATTAGAAAAGTAACAGTGGACTGTATGCAACCTGTCACTAAAGTTGCTCATTTGTATCAACAGATGGTTTGGTCCCTTCGTTACATGTCTTTTATAAAAGGGCGGCATGTGGCTTAGTGGTTAGAGCGTTGGGCCAGTAATGAAAGGTTGCTGGATCGAAACCTGAGCTGACAAGGTAAAAATCTGTCGTTCTACCCCTGAAAGGCAGTTAACCCCACTGTTCCCCGGTAGGCTGCCATTGTAAATAAGAATTTGTTCCTAACTGACTTGCCTAGTTAATAAAAAATTCATAATTAAGATGCATAACAACTACGGTGGCTGTAGCTTTTTGTAGCTATTCATATTTGACTCATTGGATTGTGAATTCCAAACTAGTTTTTGTATGCATTGGTGTGGTGTCACTTTCTGTGTCTTTAATCACCTCCAGTGTTGTCCAACTGTTGAGTGATTTGCACTAAACTGAACTTGGATCCTCATTGCATGTTTTGGAATTCCACTTATGTCTCCATCTTCTTTAGGAAGGAAAATGCGTTGACTTCTAATCCATGTCTCCTTAGGTCAAGACCATCAATCTATGCATTCTCTTTTTATTCTCTTTTGTTTTCCACCAATCATACAAGGGCTATATTGACCACAGATGGTGCTACTCTACAGTACATACAGCCACAGCACAAATGAGGAAGTGACAGATGAGCTGTGAACTGGAAATGAATACTTATAAGTAGTCTTACATTCACAAGACATTCTGCGGCAGGGAGCTGGTCAACACGCTTTCACCAGAACACTTGTTCAGGTGACTAGAGAAAATACCCGTCTTTATTTCTGACATGAAGACACAAATATGGAATATCTTCTATCTGACAATGGTGAGTTTAATTTCCAAAAAGTCCCAATCTACTGGAATATGTCAGAAAATAGAGAAAACAGTAATATCTTGAAATGAATTATTTTTAAGGGCGCATATTGGATACAAGTACTCAGGGATGGTTCTACTTCAAATTGACAAAAGTGTATCATGTTCATCATTCATTTCTTTTTAATGGTAAATTGCTTGAGCTTTATTATACGTGCACTGTTAAACCTCCACGAGGGGTTGAGTGTCTGCAGTTCTCTCATCCTTGTTCTTGATCCGATTAAGTAAGGTAACTGATTTATAAGGAACTCCCCTCACCTATAGTTCTTAATTGAAAGGAAAAAACTAAAACCAGGACACTAGGCCATCCATGTAATGGAGTTTGAGTTTAATCTCAAGTAAAGATTTGGATCTCTGTTCAGTAATGTAGGAAGAACTAAGAAGTCATCTCTCCAGACTATCTAAATCACTAGCCAATAGTCAAATGATCGTCATGTTTTAGTAAAGGGGTTGATACGCTCAATAGTATCCTTGACTAAGGACATACGACTTCTGCCAGATAATTGATACAGGCATATATAATTTCATTGAATATATTTGACTACAGTGAAATTGAGTTTTAAAACTAATTTCAATAATAATTCAACTTAAATAATGCTAACAATTACCTGTAGATGTATTTAAGACTGACTGAACTTCTTGATTTGGCCTCGTTTTGAAGCTTAGTCATTAAGAAACCACTAGTGGCCTCATGATTGAAGCCAAACAACAGTTTTCTTGGGGGTGTGGGGTTGATGTGTGGTGTTTTCTTGG
Source organism: Salvelinus sp. IW2-2015 (assembly GCF_002910315.2). NCBI lineage: Eukaryota > Metazoa > Chordata > Actinopteri > Salmoniformes > Salmonidae > Salvelinus > Salvelinus sp. IW2-2015. The sequence goes on from NW_019948326.1 coordinate 3,054, forward strand.
GTTTGTTTTCGCCATTCAATTACAACAAACGCGAAAGGATGACACGCAAATCCGTGAAGCGCTCCTTATTTTTGTTTGTATGTATAAAAATAGGAAAGGTAAGCTGAAGTTATCTTTGCTATGGAGAGAAGAAAGTTTTGAAGTCAAGGACTTCTCCCCTCCTGACTGAATCGCCATCTCAASATCASCTCAGTTCAGTTCCACATGTGTAGGCTAAAGCCTGCACTGACCTTGTGTTTAGCCAAGCTGGCACCAGCTTGCTAGCATAGCTTGGGGATAGCTGAAGCTGGTTAGCCAATCAAGCTGAAATTCCCCTGTCAAATCAGTAATTGAAAATTAGCAAGAGCCAGTGTTTGGAATGTGTGTCATAAGACACTCGTTCTACAATGAGGGCGGCAGGTAACCTAGTGGTTAGAGCGTTGGACCTGTAACCGAATGGTTGCTAGATTGAATCCCTGAGCTGACGGGGTAAAAAGCAGTTAACCCACTGTTCCTAGGCCGTTATTGTAAATAAGAATGTGTTCTTAACTGACTTGCCTAGTTAAATAAAATAAATACAACACCTTGCTATGAAAGTAGCTTGCAATGYAGTTTCAACGTTTCAACAAGATGTAAAGACGACTGCGAGTTGAATGCCCAGTCATGAGTCAGCTCAGCTTGCCTACAACACAATATTCTATAGCCTAACTGGCTAGTTTTGTCTCGTCTCTCATTATGTCCACTCTTAGATCTTTGCCGGGGGGACAAATCCCAGAACTACTAGTATCCCTACAGGTGTAGGCTACACGTGGACATTGCACAAACATCGCCSAGCTTAAGTCTGGATACCTTTATCAACYAAAAATTGTCGATTTGTGTTTTTGTTGCAAAGACAAAACATATCCTGTAAATATCACATTGGTGTGCTTATGAAGACAATCTGCCTACTCTTACCTAGCAAATATATGTAAGTTGTGTGTRGAGTACAACTTCAGCTGTCTAACTACAATGGCATTCTATTTGGCCAAATCTAAGGATTTGTCTAACCACACACAGACATGCACAGTTCTGTGGGTGAGGTTCTGGCTTCAAGTCGCCAGTGGGTGATGAAGTCCCTTCCCATCTATGTAATGCATTACAGGTGAGGACAGGTGCAGTCATGTGGCAGGAGGGTGTGAGATAGGCTGTTACGGGACCGTATTACGCCAAACCGGCGGTCACGAGTCATGGCACAGACAAATTCCATGTGACCGTTTAGTCACGGTAACTAGGCTTCTGATGCTGCTGATGGTCATTAGTAGCCTAGCAAACTTGATAATTGCTGGGTACTCCGCACTCTATTGTCCTCTAATCACTCTGACGTCAATGCAACGTTTTAGAACATCAAATCAAAATGAGAGCCCATGAGCTTATGTTGCGCAAGATTTCTATAGGCTATGTGATTCGCTATTTATTTTCTATCCCATGCCCTGTTCCAAGACAGGTACATGATAATGGTCCATTCTATATCCAAACTATTCACACATACAGTGCAGTCGGGAAGTATTCAGACCCCCTTCACTTTTTTCCCAATGTTGTTACATGTAGCCTTATTCTAAAATATTAAATAAATCAAAAATCATCAATCTATCCACAATACCCACAATGACAAAGCAAACACAGGTTTTTAGATACTTTTGCACATATATAAAATAAAAAACACATTTTATTACAGGTGCAGACTTACAGTGAAATACTTACTTACAAGCCTAACCAACAATGCAGTTTTAAGATAAATACCTAAAAAAAAAAAAAAATAAGAGCAGCAGTAAATAACAATAGCGAAGCTACATACAGGGGTAGCGGTAAAGAGTCAATGTGCGGGGGAACTTACGTTGTTGAGGCATTGAGGTAAATATACACATGTGGGTAGAGTTATTAAAGTGACTTATGCATATATAATTACAGAGAGTAGCAGCAGTGTAAAAGAGGGGATGGGGGCATGCAAGTAGTCTGGTAGCGTTTTCACCTGTGTGATGATTAGGGGGGGTTTTGAATAATCATTCTATTGCTGGGCTTGGCTCCCCAGTATGTGGAATCCATAGATTAGGGCCTAATGATTATTTAAATTGACTGATTTCCTCTTTGAAGTGTAAATCAGTAAAATCTTTGAAATTGTTGCATGTTGCGTTTATATTTTTGTTCAGTTTAAATACCACATGAGTCTCTTACTTTGAAACGTTTACAGTCCTATGATCAAACACTATGAACAGGTAGCTTCTCCCTCAGTGCTATGCACAAACAACAACACATCAACAACTAATTTAGCTAGGCTAGGCTAGGGGTAGAGGTTAGGTTAGGGTAAGTTAGGATTAAGTTTAGGAGTTAGGTTAAGGGTTAAGGTAGGGGAGGGTTAGCTAACATATCTAAGTAGTTGCAAAGTAGCTAAAAGTAGTAAGTGGTTGAAAGTAAAAAAATACTAAATGCTAAAGTTGACTGTGATGAATTCAAACTCGCAACCTTCGGATTTCTAGACGTTATACTGTCCTTGTCACGGATGGCAGCAGATGACTATACCGGGTTCCAGTCTATCAGCTAAAACAAGAAGAAGCGGTCCAGTGTGGAGCCACACATGGACAATTGAGGAGTGGAATACATTGGCGCTGGTTGACAAATCCCGTTTTCCGTTGTATCATGCTGATGGCATCGGATTTGTTGCCAAGACGCACATGTAGATTTAGCTGCTCCATCCAACGAGCTTCTCGATTAAGCTTAGATGGTGCATCTACTGACCTCTTCGGATGAGCTGGCTCATACTTGTAGGTGATGGCTGGGTTGATTACGAAGGTGATTAGGGCCGACAAGCCAAGCCTGTTAATGGTGTTGGAACGGGGAATGTATGTTCGTTCGCGCCCCGTTAGTGTGTGTTTAGATGGCACGAAGAGTTGAGCACTGTTTTGCAAGGGCCTCATCTCTGGTTCGGGACCACTCAAAATGTTAGTAGAACCTTGGTATATTAGTGCTTACACAGTTGGAGGATAAATATGAGCTATTGTACTCGAATGAACTCTCCAATAGTCTGTTCTATCTCTTACTGTGTCCTAGAATTAGGCCGGAGGTTAATAAGAGCGTAGAACTCTGCTCTAAATTCTGTGGTTGTTGTGCACATCAGCGGGGTGAGAAATAGAGGTTGGCCAAAGTTATAAGACGGAAACATCATAGGGTTCTCGCAATCCCTTATCGGGGGCAACGTTGCCAGTTTTTATTGCTCCTCTAGTCTAACTATCCATACTACTGTATATAGTGTACGCTCTTTGCGGCTACGCTTAGCATGTACTAACCCATTCCAACATCACACCTACTTCCTATTTCTAGTTCAACCCTTCCCCCACAGCCTTTTCGATAACCTAAATATTCCTAAGATAGTTAAACCGTCGAATCCGTTTAACCCTAATCCCTAGTCCTAGACCTCGCTAGCGCCGATCTCCTCAGCTAAAATTCAGAGTATCAGCATTCTTGCATTTGGGTCCCATAGGTGTGGAGCATGGACATCACGGCTTTAGCAGAGCTCCAGCTAGTGCTGAACTTTGAAGAGGAGCTGGTATCCGACAGCGCTACTCGAGTAGAGTGTCAGCACAAGTCCCAATTCAGTTGTCACAGTAAATGTGGTAGGTGCGGCTGGATCTTATGCATACATTGGCTAGGGCCGCAAGTTCATCAGACAGGCGCGCAGGGCGTTTATGCTTTTACTCTAGTTGCACCGCATCGGGGGCTTTTGTTCAACTCCCTCGCGCGTTATAGATTTTTAACAACAAGCAACTCCAGAATTATGAGTTAAAACAACCGGCTACTGAGAGGCGTGTTATCTACTGTTCCGAGAATCCATTTAGATATTATGTATTCTAATCTCTCCCGCCTGTGTTTTGGCCGGGATAGTTTATACATTATTCACCGATCTGAGGCTGAGGAGTCGAGTCATTCTAGAGAAAACCATCTCACTTAGACTCCCGATTCTAGTAATTACGTATATCACCTTCCTCTGTACCGCTATCTTATCTCTCAATATGGGTAGAAACATAATGTGACACTTTGCAAATTGCTCGCAGATCTTCCTCCAGCCAGTGAAGAGTTTTAATGAACTGACGACATCACGCTAACTTCATAACATATCATACGAATGCCCTCAACACGCGCTCTGATGGACATCACAATCTCGCAATAACTATTGCATTAATAGAAACGTTCCATATTACTCTCAAGCCATACTGACGATGAACGAGTGTTTCGGATTATGTATGAGAGATATTACGCGCCAGCGAATGTGGTGTGGGGTCAGATTGGATGCGATGACTTCTTTGTTCATCCATGAATCACACTATAATTTACTCTTCTCCCTGTTCGCAATAGTTTGATGTGCTGGAGGCTCAAAACGGGTAGGGTCCTACCCGGCTATCCAGCACTGAAGGTAGACGAGGTCATCTATGCTGCTAAATGTATAGTTTAAGTTATTCCTTTGAATGAAAACTGGGCCACGGCACCCGGAACCTTTGAGTTGATACATATTTACTACTAACTCAAATAGCATTCTTAGCGGAAGTTTTCATCTAGATATTCTCAGGCTACTGGCCTTTGTATCTGTCCTCGCTCTCTGGTTGATAATGTGGACAGTTAAGAGAAAATAACGAAGCAGGGGTATTTTATACTCAGATATTAAGGCAAACTGACTTAAGAATTTCCGCTATGGCGTCTCCTCGATGCTGGCAGATAGTATTGGAAATTTTTTTTTATAACACTGCTCCGTTAACTTGCCATTTCCATGATAATCTTAGCAGTACCCCGTGACTCATACGGGTCTAGTCGTGCATTGGGCTCTCTGGCATTAAAGGCTCAAAGTAGTGACACAGGGGTCGTGAAAATGACAAGATAGCCCAGAGAAGGTGGTCAGTTACCCTTCTAACTTTGTTGCAGCAGTGAGACCTTGGTTGCCCGAATTAGACTTACCCTCATATCGGAGATTTGATTTCGAGACCTTTACTCTAGATGTCTAACTAATCATTCTAACTCCGTTACCTGTGTCGGGATACTCACTTCCAACAGGTGATCTTGACTTTCACATTTACGACGTAGACGACCATACACGCATTGCTTCCTTGTGACTTTGTGGTGCAACCACAGAATATTGCATGGCTGGCTCATCTTCAGTTTGGTTGTCTAACTGGAAAAGTTTTTGTCTCAGCTGTTGGGTCTATTTTTGAGACATTGACAACCACTAATTTCAAATTTCAATTGGTTTGTATTCTCATGTAGTATATGGATCGCTATCTATGGATGGACCTCTACCTGCAGGTAAGTGAATCTCCTTTTGGGTTTTAGTCATGTCAATTCATGAAAAGCGGTTGGCAACAGTGCATGAAACACAATATGTGCTATCTCAGAGCTAGACATTTTTAGCCCTCAATCCATATGATATCTAGGAGTTGTTCATTTAATAGCATTTATTACTCGACTTGAGAATCTTCAAAGTTAGTAGTACTAGATTAGACAAAGCATTATATTCCGACCGCCTATTTCATAGTGAGGCTGCACACAATGACGGAGACATTCTCTTAGAGCAATATTTCTGGAACTCTTCTCATACCTGTAGTTGTTGCAGTGCATTGTACGTTCCTTTCTCTAGTCCAGATCGGAAGACAACTCAGTGTTGTCTTTTTTCGTATAGTCAAGAAAATCTCTCGTTATTGTGCGTGGTTAGTTAAATATGTTTGTGGTTATGACTATTATTGTAGTTTGGTTATAATTCTACAAAAGTATACCAGAGGACTGTTAATCTTAAACAACTCGCACTACCACAAGATGCGGTCCAAGGAGGTTGTGGCTTTAGTCCGAAGTGGTGTGAATTATACAGATGAATATATTATTAAAGGTATCGATTTTTCCGGCTGAGTTGTTTCTGGTGGTAATGGCAGATTCTTGTTTGCAATAGAGGCATTTCTCTCGCATCTATCTAATAGGTCTGTGAAGCGTTTGTGTACTTTTTGTAACCTTATATTGATGTTTAGCAAAGGTCTGAGTTCTCGGTAAAAGTCCACGCATCATACCCTCGCCACTAGTGTTGGGTCATTGACTATTTTGCTCGTCGCGACGATTTAGAGTTTAGACGGGGTCATAATCACTCGCACTCCAATCAGTGGCGGGAGGCCTTCCGGCCGTCCACCATTCACATATTATAGAGGGACCGTGCTCTTTTTAAATTTTAAACAGTTTGAAGGATAATCCATGGATTATCTTTTTAGATAAAACTATTACTAAATTAGTCATAATCCTAGCTGGTAGCTCGCCATAGCAATTCGACGCATTGGTTTCCCTATTTTATGGTAGATACGGAGTACTTTTAACTAAGTAGCTCTCTTCCATACCAACTCAATCGTCCAACTTTTGTTTTTTTAGATTTAACAGCACAATTTTTGAGTAGCACCTTAGTTGACTCCACTACTAACTCGCTCGAATTACACATTAGGACAATCATTAGACCTTCCATTTTCATTCATCCCCCTCTTGGTGGCGACATAGTGGGACTTTGAACTAGACCAATACTAGGTAGGGATATATGTCTCCGCTACATTGTATGTTCTCTCTTCACCCCTTGCTACACAACAGTTTTACTGAGCTCACACTCTATCACTAACTGGGCTTCCTTTTGATTTCTGCTCATACTGGGGCTCAAACCTAGGACCTCTGCCTCACAAACACACAGTGACTGACCACCCTCCTGAGGGGTCTTACCCAGTCGTCACCGAAAAGCTAGTTATTGGAGCCATTCAGGCTGAGGAKTGAACTTCCCATCTGCTACACTTGCACAATATTGCAAAAAGTGCTTTGCATCTCTCCTTGCAGGGCAAGGAGTCACACACTGTAACTGTCACACACTGTAGAGTCACACACTGTTGTTTCTTTCAGCACAACCTCTGACACCCCCCTTAATCTCACTATTCTGATTGGCCTTTGAGGTACTCTGCATTGAAGACAGGATGACCCATGTCACAGCAGAGCAGCATACACTACGGCTGAATTGGTTGGTGTAACGGATGTGAAATGGCTAGCTAGTTAGCGGTGGTGCGCGCTAATAGCCTTTCAATCGGTGACGTCACTTGCTCTGAGTCCTTGAAGTAGTGGTTCCTGAGGCTTTTGTGGAGCGATGGGTAACGATGCTTCGTGGGTGACTGTTGTTGATGTGTGCAGAGGGTCCCTGGTTCGCGCCCGGGGCGAGGGGACGGACGTAAAGTTATACTGTTACATTGGCGGTGTTCTGCAAAGGTGCAGGTTACTGCTAGCTCCACCGGCACACTGTGAATGGCACATTTATTCTGTCGTATACATTATCCGCAGGCTGATATTACCAACGCTCGTGTTGTTTTCAGGAGACGGCTGACTACTTCATATATCAGCTTTAGTTATGTTACTTATACATCTTCGGCTTGTAGTCTTGAGGCATGTCCTCCTGAACTGTTTTCACAGCTGCTGTGGTCTGAAAGAGGTTGGAAAGACTCGAAGTGATTCTGCAGAGCAGAGAGACAGGAGTTGTTTGCGTCCCAAATGGCACCCTATTCCCTATATAGAGCACTACTTTTGACCAGAGCCCATAGGGTTTCAGACCAGGGCTCTGGTTCAAAGTAGTGCACTATATAGGGAATAGGGTGCCAATTGGGACGCGGCCAGGGAGTGAGCGTAAGAGGAATTTGAACTGCGTTCCTCGGGAGCTGTGGAGCAGGGTCTGTGTTTGGTGGACAGCGGGTGCTCCTCCTATGGTTCACTGATCAAAGACAAGTCCTCCTCCTCCTCTCCTCCTTCCTCTCCTCCTTATTCCTCCTCCACTCCTCCTTCCTCTCCTCCTCTCCTCCCTATTCCTCCTCCTTCCTCTCCTCCCTATTCCTCCTCCTTTCCTCCTTCCTCTCCTCCCTATTCCTCCTCCTTATTCCTCCTCCTTCCTCTCCCTCCTTCCTTTCCTCCTATTCCTCATCTCCTCTTCCTCCTCCTCCCCTATCCTCCTCGCCCAACCTTCCTTCCATCCCTCTCTCTCTCCTCTTTCACCCCAGTGAACTTGTTTTCCACAGAGACTGCTGGACTCCTGCATGCCACTAAACTGTGTTAGCCCACTGAGCTGAGGCCCGTGTGTGACGGAAGTCTTCAGGTCTTGGCGAGTGTTTCACACGAACAGCGTTCACAAACCACTTCTGTTACATATGCATCCTAATTCCGTTTATTACATTTTATATATTTTTTTTATGTGGTTGGTTGTGATGTGCAGGTTGACTCATAACCTGCGGGGCAGGCAGCTTTAGGGTTGACTCATAACCCGTGTGACAGGCAGCTTTAGGGTTGACTCATAACCCGTGTGGCAGGCAGCTTTAGGGTTGACTCATAACCCTCGGGGAAGGCAGCTTTATGGTTGACTCATAACCGTGGGGAAGGCAGCTTTAGGGTTGACTCATACCCGCGGGGCAGGCAGCTTTAGGGTTGACTCATAACCCGTGGGGCAGGCAGCTTTAGGGTTGACTCATAACCCACGGGGCAGGCAGCTTTAGGTTGACTCATAACCCACGGGGCAGGCAGCTTTAGGGTTGACTCATAACCCACGGCAGGCAGCTTTAGGGTTGACTCATAACCCACGGAGCAGGCAGCTTTAGGGTCATGAAACATTGTGTGAATGAAGGTGGGTGGGTGATGGGTTGAATAAAGACAAAACAATACCTTACACAATCCATAAATGTATAATTCTGATGCAATTTATATCTATAGGCTACATTGAGGTTTTCTTACATTATTTTAGATATCTGGCATTAGGGCATAAACCTAAGCCTAACTGAATGCACGCCAGATAGCCTACAACCAATCGTCAAATGCTTTGGGAACGGGCAGAAAGAGAAGGTTGATCCACGGCCCATGGAGGAAAAAAGGACAATGTAGGAGTTTAATTCATGAATAGAAAAGCTGTGAAATGGAGAGTTGAAATGAAAGAGAAGGGAGGACCAGAACAGTAATGTTTAGGAAAGATCAGGTGACGTGGTAAAGAGGATGATAGCAGCTGTGTAACGATGTGATGATTGTGAGACGCTGTAGCCTTCAACAGTCCACAGACGGGGACTTCAAACAGGCCTATGGCACGTCAAGGGAACTGTAGCCTTCAACAGTCACAAGACTGGGACTTCAAACAGGCCTGTGGCACGTCAAAGGGAACTGTAGCCTTCACAGTCACAAGACGGGGACTTCAAACAGGCCTATGGCACGTCAAAGGGAACTGTAGCCTTCAACAGTCACAAGACGGGGACTTCAAACAGCCTATGGCACGTCAAAGGAACTGTAGCCTTCAACAGTCACAAGACGGGGACTTCAAACAGGCCTATGGCACGTCAAGGGAACTGTAGCCTACAATTCAACAGTCACCAGGATGCTACAGACTGCATCACAGGGGGCGATGACGATGGCGCAGCGCGACCATATCTCGGTTTCAAACAGGACCACCCTATGGGCCACGGGCGGGTAAATCAAAAATGGAGAACCCATTCTTTGGTGGCTAGACCGTACCAAAATCTTACAGACAGGTCCCCGGCAGCCGTAACTGACGATAGGAGCCGTAATGCACGGGAAAGCACGCAGAGACTATACGAGCGGACGTCAAAAGGGCGGCATTAACTCAGGCGTATACTAGCCTGGTTACGAGCAGGCGGATGGGAGTTGAACGGGTTCCCCGACCGAGCTATATACGTCCGGGCGTAGACCGTGTGCCAGCTGACGTAATGGGAGAGGGCGTGATCCAAATCTCGGGACGAGTCGGTTTTCGTGGGGACATGTAGGACTCAGGAAGTTAGAGTTGCGAACTAAGATACCGCCTGGCCCGAGAGCATCGTCCATTCGAGGTGTAGCAATGGAGCGAGAGAAGGCAGTCTTAAACGATTAACAACTCCTGCCGAGCGAGAAGCTGGCTGAAGCATACACAGCATGCCGGCTGCGGGTCTGAGCGGTGGATCGTATTGGACTGAGCGCATTTGTCTTGTTGGCAGTAGGGTATTAGCAGCTAGATGATCCACCGGACGATCAGCACTGTAGCTATTAACGAACAGTAGAATAAGGTTGCTGGACGAGACTTAATTTCGCGAGAGTGGGAACAGGAGGTGAGAGGAGGAGCCAAACAGGAGGCATGTATTAGTCTCTGATTCTGCGTACAGTTTCGACTCCGTAGATTCCGACGCATCTTGAGAGAATGCGTGAATAGGCCGTCAGTTGAGATAGTCTACTGTCTGTAGAGGAAAGTTAAGGGAAGGGGGGGAATATACTGTCCAGTAGTACTAGTACTGAATACATTTCCATCATAGACTGAATTGTCCCTTTCCGTATTTAAACGCCCCACCCTCTTCCTGAATACAGAGAGGATCTGTAGAGGGTTCGTACTGGTGGCAGCGGGGATCAGTGTGATCAAGGGAGCAGACCAGGTATGGAGGACGAAATTTGCCGTCATAAACGGAGGTTGTTTATAAATGCTGACAAAAATCTCCGAAAACCAATCCATACAAAATAAAGGAACAATGGGAGAGAAAAAAACGTTTGGTCAACATATCAGTACTTGGCCACAGCCCGTTTAGCTTAATATGTTATTCACCCAGGCAGCATTGAGTGCTCTACATAATCCTGCTCGCACAGGGAGTGAACTGGGAGTCCGCGGTCTGGTGACGCCTACAGAACGGGACAGATGCATGGATGTATGAGCAAGCGGTCAGATGACTGGTATTGGTGATAGTTAGTGCAATAGAGTTGGCTGGATGGGCGGAAGTTCGATCGGCCGCTCGGGTGGACACGATTACTGTATGGGTCGTGATAGCTGATGGACTGATGCGCTTCGGCATGGACGTCGAGCACAGGGTCGGGCGTAACCAATGCATCGGGGGAGATGGAATCGCGCTTATACTGGTGTCCCGCGTGGTTCAATTAGCGCTGGCAGCTACGAAAGCACGGTCAAGGAGGCTGATACATAATATCCCATACAAGATGGAGGGTAATATAGATTGGATACTAACGAGTTTAGGCCGGGGGAATTCAGAGACCAGGTGGAGTCTTAGTGAAAATTATATGCTGACACAAAACGAAATAGAACTACAGGTGAGAACTGACTAAGATCGCAGTGGATTGGCGATAGGAGCGGCTAGAAGACCGGGTGACACATGGTCGGGATCCGGGCGCCGAACAGCATCGTTGTACTCTGTTGTGGCTCGCGGCGGGGGGCCCTTATGCTGGCTATAAAAACGGGAGAACGCACAACCATTGTCGGGTATGTAAAGTGTCGTAGAACGACATTGCGAGTTGCAGGGGGCAGTTAGGGAATGGCAGCGACATGTTGGTGCTGGTGTTCGGCGGTCAATGATACGAGACAGGCTGGGCCCTAGGGGGGATGCATGAGCAACTGGTTCTCGAGATGTGGGCGCTTGTGATCATCGCCAATATCATAGGACAGCTCTGTCATAACATTGTCAACCGAACGCACCATGAAAAACTGTAGTACTCTAGTCCGAGCAGAAACTGAAACTGGAGTCAAGTGGGGTATAACGGAATGTCGGGTACGGGGAAGAGGCGGCAAATTTATGGCTCGGAAGGCTCCGGCCAGTGGGTGAGGTAGAGGCTTCAGGAGCGTAGACCAGGTCAGCGTGGTAAAGTATTCATGAATACTTTTATAAAATACGAATACTAATGAGAATACTTGATGACTAAATACGGAATAACCCTTAGGTGATTAATGAATACGAATACGAAGGGCTACCTAAGTATGGTTCCAATCAGAGACAAGCGATAGACCAGCTGCCTCTGATTGGGAACCATACCGGCCAAACAATAGAAATACACACAACAGAACAAAAACATAGAATGCCCACCCAACTCATCGCCCCTGACCAACAAAATAGAACATAAAAGATCTTAAGGTCAGAGGCGGGACAGATCAGTAACAATGTTGGCTGGTTGTTTTCACAGCTTTCTACTTCTGTTACCACCGGTCAAACTGATGTATTTGGAAACTTTGCACAGAAATTTTCCCTTATTGTTTATTAGTTAATATTTTCTCCTGGTCCTGACGTCCAATTGTCAACTAGATGAAACATTCATTCTATAAATATTACATTATTCCTGGGAACAATTGTTTCTTTAGTCTTCTAGGCAACGTATAATGACAGAAGAGAGAGCTACATGTATCTAACTATAGACAAGTTGACTAACTAATAGCTTTTATAAGAAATGATAAGCAGAAACCTCTAAACCAGGCTAAATAATACCCCTCCAGATCCACGCACACACCTGTCCTGTGACTGTACCTACAGCGAATTTTCTATATTAGCGGGGTAGGGTCAATGTGGACCTTAGATTTTCACTTTATCACGTATTCTGGCGTTGTGGATGGGTTATTTGCAATTGCTGGGTGCAGGTGAACAAACAGTGACCCACAGCACCAGTCAGCTAATTTTGTTGATCACAGGAAGTTAGTACTGGGACTGAAAACCTATTAATGAACCCATTTTCCCACTGGACCATGCGTTTTTAGTCAGGACTAGGCTTAATCTGTCTCCGGGAAACCAGCCCCTTAACGACACACATTCTCTGTCACGTCCTGACCATAGAGAGCTTTTATTTTCTATGGTAGAGTAGGTCAGGGCGTGACTGGGGGGGTTAGTCTAGTTTATTTATTTCTATGTGGGGTTCTAGGTTTATTTTCTATGTTGGTGATTTGTATGATTCCCAATTAGAGGCAGCTGGTAATCGTTGTCTCTAATTGGGGATTATACTTAATTAAGTAGCTTTTTTTTTTTTCTACCTGTGGGTTATGGGATATTGTTTGTGTTACTGTGTTTCGAGTTAATGCACTGAGCATCGCTGTAGTCATGGTTTGTTTATTGTTTATTTGTCTTTGTTAAGTTTCACTTTATCATTAAAATGATGTGGAACTCAACATACGCTGTGCCTTGGTCTGACATTTATTCAAGCGAACGTGACATTCTCAGAGATGGTGTTTACAGACTGAGCAGTGAAATAGAATTACAATCCAATACAATGGATTGGTTTCTAGGAAAAACACGTGGCACAGTAAACATTAGCTGGCCAATGATTTTCTGTCTGGTTGCCCATTATCTCTATATTTGGATCAGCAGGGATGTTAAGCCATAGCTAGTCTTCCCACTGTGTAATACCAACCTGGTCTCAGAAC
>NW_019948327.1:0-100 GCF_002910315.2 Salvelinus sp. IW2-2015
TATCCCCCTGGTTCAGTCCCATTGTGTTGATATGTTAGACAGTAAATATCCCCCTGGTTCAGTATGACCAGCCTCCTGGCTAGCTGTTGGTACAGTGTGT
>NW_019948327.1:5703-6513 GCF_002910315.2 Salvelinus sp. IW2-2015
AGCCTCCTGGCTAGCTGTTGGTACAGTGTGTCTCTGGAGGGCCCAGCCTCCTGGCTAGCTGTTGGTACAGTGTCTCTCTGGAGGGCCCAGCCTCCTGGCTAGCTGTTGGTACAGTTTGTCTCTGGAGGGACCAGCCTCCTGGCTAGCTGTTGGTACAGTGTCTCTCTGGAGGGACCAGCCTCCTGGCTAGCTGTTGGTACCAGCCTCCTGGCTAGCTGTTGGTACCAGCCTCCTGGCTAGCTGTTGGTACAGTGTGTCTCTGGAGGGACCAGCCTCCTGGCTAGCTGTGTGAACACTGCACTGCTGCACGTTGTAGCAATAACAGAGAATGACAGCACGTCTGCGCTCCCTCTCTGCCCGACTCATGTGCTCCTCAGAGGTATACAGATGTGACCGGTTTCAGATTGTAGCCTAATGCCCTAATCTGGTCATGGGAACACGAAGGCAAAATGTAGCTGATTACAGACAGGATGGGACAGGGCAGCTCTCAGGCTTTGACCTGTGAATATATGACCGTTCTCTGCCTCTGCCCTCTCCTCCCTGTGCAGCACAGAGCAGCAGTATAGAGAAGGAGAAAGCGTAGTCCTAAAGCAACCTGATCTGACTGCAAGCTGCCCCATCAGCCTGTGCAAAACCCTGTGACTAGCATGAAGCTACAAGAACAGCAAGGAGAAGAGACCAGTCCACTATATCAGGCTCTCTGAGGATGGACTGGTCAGAGTTACCATGAGAACAGGAGGGAGAAGAGACCAGTCCACTATCAGGCTCTCTGAGGATGGACTGGTCAGAGTTACCATGAGAACAGGAGGG
>NW_019948327.1:6531-11606 GCF_002910315.2 Salvelinus sp. IW2-2015
TGTTTCTGGGGATGGACTGGTCAGAGTTACCATGAGAACAGGAGGGGAGGGCAGCGACGCCCAGTGTTTCTGGGGACTGCTGCAGTTTCACAGAGGATGCAGCATCTTGGAGTTTCAGGATCACAGACCGGTGAACGGGAAGAAGTGCCAGCCTGGCAGTAACTCACTGCATTGTCAGAAGAGGAACAGAGGACAGCAGAGCAGAGGGAAAAATACCACCGTTTACAACCCTGAGGGAAAAATACCACCCTTTACCACCTCGAGGGATTTGTTGATTTTATTTTTCTTAAATGCAAACTCCACATTTTCCCTCAGCGTKCCTGGTGATAATGGAATACCTACATGTTCCTAACAGGAGTGGTGCAGAGAGCTGATTCCAGAGGCAATGCGCCATAAAATGGAATATTCTGTCCAGGAACTGACAGATTAAAGCRGACAAGGACATGGCGAATATGTCAGAGTCAGGCGTAGAGACCGATGGGAGCTTTTCCTCCTCCTCCCTGGCTCTAGCTAATGATGATGTGGGGGCCTCTGAGTGTGTGGTGCTGTCTCAGGTTCCTGAGCTAGTCCGAGAGCTACTAACCATCAACGGCCAGGGAAGAGGGGAGGAGAGGGAGAGGAGACTGGACCTAGCATGGCTCAAACTCAAACAGACYGTCCGGAGGAAATGCAACCTGTTTGAGCACCTGCAGGTTAGCATGGGAGCAATATGCACAAGGCTGTGTCTCTGTCCCAAGTACGGTAGCACCCTATTCCCTATGTAGTGCACTACTTTTGACCAGGGGCCATTTGGGACAGGTCCTGTTGTTCTTCGATCTAACATGGTTGAGTACACACGGCGTGTGATGTCACTGAGCGATCATGGACTGTTTCCGTTGAGTTTTGCATCTGAAATGGGATTAGTCCATGTGATTGGTAGACATATGATTGTAGAATGAATAATGACACCCTATTCCCTTTATAGTGCACTACTGTAGACCAGAATGGTACCCTATTCCCTATATAGTGCACTACTGTAGACCAGAATGGCACCCTATTCCCTATATAGTGCACTACTTTAGACCAGGACCCATAGTGCACTAAATAGGGAATAACATAGTACATGGGATTGATTTTAAGAAATTTGGCCTAATTAATTTTATTATSGATTTTCTATTCTGAGAAAAACAAACTTTCAGGGTTTCCGTTAAGATGGCGTGGAAAATATGGCACTGTACAACGTGACGGTCGGGAGTAGGCTACAGTATAAGAGGACTGGAGGACTCTATATTAATGTCTAAGAGGCATAACATTTCCACACCCTAATTGTAGTCTAACCAATTCTCATTTTGCCTATGGTAGGCCTACAGTATATCTAAAAATGTATTTTTTTCAATGACTTGACTCTCCGCCAATAATTACATTTAGACGATTTGAGGATTCTAAATTAATATCGAAGGGGCATTTTCTGTCAGATATTCTCACAGATCCTAAGGGGCTTTTATATAATTCTAAATTAATATCGAAGGGGCATTTTCTGTTAGGATCTGTGAGAATATCTAACGGGCTTCTTAATAAATAATAATCGCTTTGTTTAAAAAGTAACTATTTTGGAGATTTTATTTTCATTTAACCTCGAGTGAGCGAGGGGGAAAAGGCAGTTCTTGAACATGGGGTGAGACATTCTCACTAATTTGTAAATAAAGCCAGTTTGTTATTTAGAATTATTTATTTCTGGAGAAACTTAATTATTTAGCAGGCATCACTTGCTTATATTCAGTCAACACATATATCTTAAGAATAGAAGGCTATATAACAAATATAATATAATATAATAAATAATACAATATTTGAGATTTATTTCATTTTAAAAAATGACGGTGAGTGATTGTAATCTGAATAAAAACCAAAATAATATTTATAAAGGCCAAAATAATATTTATCAAGGTCAAAATATAGCCCTGCTAATAGCCATAATGATGCTGTACAACGTGACCGTGTGTTTGAAAAGAGTATTTTTCAGTAAGCCACAATTTGTTTGCCTTCATTGGACAACTTTGTTCCAATATTTCTGTAGTTCAGTTATATTTATTCCCATAGTAATTCATTATGGATCCATAACTAAATAAACATTGGCATTTTGAAAGATTATTTTTATCATTATTTTATTAACGAAAGCATAAAGATGCTGATGAGAATAGAAACACGATAATCATTAAATCAGAATTAAGCAAGCACGCAGTCAAACAGTTAGACACCTACTCATTATACGGTATCTTTATTTTTTACTATATTTTCTACATTGTAGAAATAGTGAAAGACATGCAAGCAGTATGAATTACATATGGAATAATGTTAATAACCCAGGTGTTAAAATTAAAATACATTGTTTGTGTTGGAGATTCTTCAGAAAGTAGACACCCTTTGCCTTGATTGACAGCATGTCACAAGCACATTGTCTCACCAGCTAACACCTGGAATGCATTTCCAAACAGTCTTGAAGTAAGTTCGCCACATATGCTGAGCACCTGTGTCGCCTGTTTTTCCTTCCCTCTGCGGTCTTGACTCATGCCCAAACCATCTCAAAATCGGGTGAAAGTCAGTATTGGTGGGAGGCCAGGTATTGATGATGGCAGCATCTGTTACTCTCCTTGCTTGGGCAAATAGCCTTACACAGTGCCTGGAGATGTGTTTTGGGTCATTGTTCTGTTGAAAAAGCAAATGAAAATCCCTACTAAGCGTACACGCAGGTGGGATGGCGTATCTTTTGCACGGCATTTGACCATGGAAGGCCAGGATTCACGCAGTCTCCTCTGACCAGTTTGATGTCGAGATGTGTGTTACTGAACTGCTGTGAAGCATTTTATTTGGCTGCAATTTCTGAGGCTGGTAACTAATGACTTATCCTCTGCAGCAGAGGTAACTCTGGGTCGTCTTGTCTGTAGCGGTCCTCAATGAGCGCCAGTGTCATCAAATAAGCGGCTTGATGGTTTTTGTGACTGCACATGAAGAAAACCTTCAAGTGCTGTGAAATTGTTCCGGATTGACTGACCCATACGTAGTCGGTAAGTAATGGCCTGTCATTTCTCTTTGGCTTAGTTGAGCTTGGTTGTTGCATAATATGGTCTTGGTCTTTTACAAATTTAGGGCTATCTTGTTTGTATCCACCCCTACCTTGTCACAACAGCTGATTGGTGTCACATACCCATTATAGGAGGAAAGAAATTCCACAAACTAACAAGGCATCACCTGTTAATTGAAATGCATTCCATAATGTGGATTAAAATTAGAGGGGGAATCTAAAGATGTAACCAAAAAAGAATAACTAGAATTGGTGCCTTTTTTGCTTCTGATTCCAGGTTGACCCACCCTCCATGAAGCTGGTTGAGAGAATGCCAAGAGTATGCACAAGAAACATCAAGGCAACGCGGTGGCTACTTTGGAAGAATTTTTCTCAAATATATTTTGATTTGTTTTAAACACTTTTTTGGGTTACTGCTGATTCCATGTGTTTTTCATAGTTATCATCGGATGTTGTCACTAGTATTTTGACAATGTTAGAAGTAGTAGTAAAAATAAAGAAAACCCCTTGGGAATGGAGTTTTAGGTTGTGTCCAAACTTGTTCACTTGTAGTGGTATGTGAAGAATCAATGCCTTTTGACAGTGATTACAGCTGTGAGTCTTTCCTGGGTAAGTCTAAATGCCTTTGGCACATTTGATTGTACAATATTTGCCCATTCTTTTCAAAATTAATTCAAGGCTTCTGTCAAATTGGTTGTTGATCATTGCTAGAGGCAACCATTTAAGTCTTTCCATAGATTTCGCAAGCAGACTTAAGTGCCAAAACTGTAAACTAGGCGCCGCTCAGGAACATTTCCTTTCTTCTTGGTAAGGCAACTCCAGTGTAGGATGTGGCCTTGTGGTTTAAGGTTTTGTGTCCGCTGAAAGGTGAAGTTAATTTGTGTGCCTGGTAGGAAAGCGACCTGAAGCAGGTGTTTGGCCTGTGCTTAGCTCCATTGTTTGTTTTTTTTGTTCCTGAAATCGTCAGTCCTTAAGCGATTCCAAAGCATACCATTAACATGATGCATCCACCACTATGGCTTTGGAAAGATGTAGAGCCTGCTCTCTGTTGTATTGGATTTGCCTCAAAAGAGTAACACTTTGTATTCAGGACAAAAAGGTTATTGCTTTGGCCACTTTTTAAAAAAAAGATTTATTACTGTAGTGGGCTGTTGTTGCAGAACAGGATACCATCTTTTTGGAATATTTGTACTTTAGACAGGCTTCCTTCTTTTCAGCTCTGTCAATTAGGTTAGTATTGTTGGAGTAGCTACAATGTCGTTGACTGCCATTCCTCAGTTGTTTTCTCTCCTACGCATAGCCCATTATAGCTGTTTTTAAAGTCCCAACGGGCCTCATAGGCGAAATGCCTGAGGCGGTTTTCCTTTCTCTCCCGGCAACTGAGTTAGGTAGTACGCCCTGAGAATCTTTTGGTTAGTGACTAGGTGGTACTTGATACACCATCCAAGTTGGTAAAATTTTAACTTACCATGCTCAAGAGGATATTCAAAGTCTGCTTGTTTTTATTTGTTTTATCAGCCTACAACAGATGCCATTCTTTTGGCAAGCATTGGAAAACTCGCCCGGTTTTGTGGTTGAATCTGTTTTTGAAGCTGTAAAGCTGCTCAACTGAGGGACTTACGATTGTTGGTATGTGAGGGGTACAGAGATGAGGTAGCCATTAAAAAAAAGTTATTTGTTTAAACACCATTGATTGGCAGCAGATTGAGTCATGCAACTTGTGAAGGCAAATTTACTCTGCCTGAACTTATTTAGGCTTTGCATACACAAAAGGTTTGAAATACTTATTGAAAGTAAATTTAACCTTTTCATTTGGGGGGAGGGGGGGTCATAGGAATACCCATTTCTATTTGACAATTGAAACAATTTTAAATTGCAGGGCTTTTAACAACAATGTTGGAAAAGGTCAAGGGTGTGAAAACTTTGAAGGCACTGTAAATAGCGCACCTGCATTGCAAACAGTTCCCTATATGGGATTAACTTAGATAGGTGCGTGGAGAATATGGTGTCTCGG
>NW_019948327.1:11631-16226 GCF_002910315.2 Salvelinus sp. IW2-2015
CAAGAAAAACTAAAAACCCTCTGGGTTTCTGTTAGGATGGAACGGATAATAAGGCGCTGTACAACGTGATGGTCGGCAGTACAGTACTGGGCTATTTAGCTGAAGAATCCCAATGTTGTGTTGGCAGGGCACGTGGGAGACCGGGGTTCAATTCCCCGACTGGAGGAAGGGGTAGGCTGTCCTTGTAAATTAGAATTTGTTCTTAACGGACTTTCCTAGTTAAATAAAGGTTACACGAAGAGCACAAAATTTCTACTCCTTAATATTCTAATTCTAGTCTAACCAATACCCCAAATATATTAAGTGTAAATATAAATCTCATTGATTTATCAAGACCAGTCCCCATGCTGTTTCTCAGAGCAGCGCAAAACACTGATAAAATAATTATAGGGTTTTGCTTAGAATCCTACTGCTTAGAATCCTACTGCTTAGAATCCTACTGCTTAGAATCCTACTGCTTCTAACTTGCTTCTAACTTCAATATGCTCTTTAAATAAGAACACCTCTTAACAGCACATTACTCAACACTAGTGAGACTCATGTCGCCTACGGCAGGCGACATGAGTCTCACTAGTGTTGAGTAATGTGCTGTTAAGAGGTGGGAAAATATGACCTGACTCTCCGCCAATAACTACATAGAGAGGATTGAAGGATATTTCTGTAGTTCAGTGATATTTAGGACCCATAACTAAATCAACATAGGCATTTTGAAAAAGTTTTTTTATTAATGAAAGTATTTATTAATTAATTTTATTAATGAAAGTATAAAGATGCCATTATTAGTGACATTGTTTTAGTTTGATCGTACAGACGGGCACTAAGAACAGAACAGTGGCCTACACTACTACTACAGTAAGAGAGATAATCCCAACAAATAAAATAATTAAAACCTTAGTGTAACAACAGTTTTTAATAAGTAATACTGAAGTCGTGCGAAATTATCAGTTTCTATTGAGGTTTGTCGCCCATTAATTGTCAGAGACACAGTAGGACCCAAAAGCATAGTCAGTGCTCTAACTCCCCCTGGTGGTGGTCTGGAGCAATGAAGTGGTGACGCAGGGTACCGTATTAAACCACAAATTACCCCTAAGTCCCGCGGCGTAAGCTCACAACTTTTAAAGGAGGAACCACTGTCATATTGTCCCCTTACAGCATTATCTCCTATGTTCTATTGTCCCCTTACAGCAGTATCTCCTATGTTCTATTGTCCCCTTATAGCAGTATCTCCTATGTCCTATTGTCCCCTTACAGCATTATCTCCTATGTTCTATTGTCCCCTTACAGCAGTATCTCCTATGTTCTATTGTCCCCTTACAGCAGTATCTCCTATGTTCTATTGTCCCCTTATAGCAGTATCTCCTATGTCCTATTGTCCCCTTATAGCAGTATCTCCTATGTTCTATTGTCCCCTTATAGCAGTATGTCCTATTGTCCCCTTATAGCAGTATCTCATATGTTCTATTGTCCCCTTATAGCAGTATCTCATATGTTCTATTGTCCCCTTACAGCATTATNAATTTGTTCTTAACGGACTTTCCAAGTTAAATAAAGTTTACACGAAGAGCAGAGAAGAGCACATTTCTACACCCTAATATTCTAATTCTAGTCTAACCAAAACCCAAAAGGATATTAAGTGAAAATATAAATCTCATTGATTTATCAAGACCAGTCCCCATGCTGTTTCTCAGAGCAGCGCAAAACAATCCTGAGAAAAAATAATTGTAGGTTAACTGCTTCAAATCCTACTGCTTCAAATCCTACTGCTTCAAATCCTACTGCCTCAAATCCTACTGCTTCAAATCCTACTGCTTCAAATCCTACTGCTTCTAACTTCAATATGCTCTTTAAATAAATAAGACCACCACTTTTAACAGCACATTACTCAACACTAGTGAGACTCATGTCGCCTACGGCAGGCCTACAGTATATGGGAAAATATGACCTGACTCTCCGCCAATAACTACATAGAGAGGATTGAAGGATATTTCTGTAGTTCAGTGATATTTATTCCCATATTAATTAAGGACCCATAACTAAATCAACATAGGCATTTTGAAATAGTATTTTTATCAATGAACGCATGAAGATGCCATTATTAGTGACATTGTTTGAGTTTGAACGTGCAGACGGGCACTAAGAACAGAACAGCGGGAACGTTTCCCTAGTCAGCGCCATTATTAGTGCAATGCACCTTAAATATGATGGAGATTTCGTTTTCAAATGAGCAAGAAAATGGGGTGAGACACTGTTACTAATTTGTAAATAAAGCCAGTTTGTTATTTATAATTATGTTTTTAGAGGGAGAAAACTTAAACCTACAGTCATCTCATGGGTCTCCCAGTCAAGGCTGGCACGGGTATTGAACCAGCATCTGTAGCAACACAGCTTGCACTGCTATGCAGTGTCTCAGACCGTTGCGTCACTCAGGCGCTGTACAACGTGACCGGTCGGGAGTGGCCTACTACTGCTACTGCTACTGCTACTGCTACTGCTACTGCTACTACTACTACTGCTACTGCTACTGCTACAGTAAGAGAGAGATAATCCTAACAAATAAAATAATTAAAACCTTAGTGTAACAACAGTTTTTAGTAAGTAATACTGAAGTCGTGCACAATTATCAGTTTCTATTGAGGTTTATGTCACCCATTAATTGTCAGAGACACAGTAGGACCCAAAAGCATAGTCAGTGCTCTAACTCCCCCTGGTGGTGGTCTGGAGCAATGATGTGGTGACACAGGATACCGTACTATACCACACATTACCTCTATCTCCCCCTGGTGGTGGTCTGGAGCAATGATGTGGTGACACAGGATACTGTACTATACCACACATTACCTCTATCTCCCCCTGGTGGTGGTNAATCCTACTGCTTCGAATCCTACTGCTTCGAATCCTACTGCTTCGAATCCTACTGCTTCGAATCCTACTGCTTCGAATCCTACTGCTTCGAATCCTACTGCTTCTAACTTCAATATGCTCTTTAAATAAATAAGACCATCACTTTTAACAGCATATTCTTGAACACTAGTGAGACTCATGTCGCCTACGGCAGGCCTACAGTATATGGGAAAACATGACGTGACTCTCCGCCAATAATTACATAGAGAGGATTGAAGGATATTTCTGTAGTTCAGTGATATTTATTCCCATATTAATTAAGGATCCATAACTAAATCAACATAGGCATTTTGAAATAGTATTTTTATCATTCTTTTATTAATGAAAGCATGAAGATGCCATTATTAGTGACATTGTTTTAGTTTGAACGTGCAGACGGGCACTAAGAACAGAACAGCAGGAACATTTCCCTAGTCAGCGCCGTTATTAGTGCACCTTAAATATGATGGAGATTTCGTTTTCAAATGAGCAAGAAAATGGGGTGAGACACTGTTACTAATTTGTAAATAAATCCAGTTTGTTATTTAGAATTATTTATTTATGTTTTTAGAGGGAGAGAACAAAAACCTACAGTTATCTCATGGGTCTCCCAGTCAAGGCTGGCATAGGTATTGAACCAGCATCTGTAGCAACACAGCTTGCACTGCTATGCAGTGTTTCAGACCGTTGCGTCACTCAGGCGCTGTACAACGTGACCGGTCGGGAGTGGCCTACATTACTACTACTACTACAACAGTAAGAGAGAAATAATCCTAACAAATAAAATAATTAAAAGCTTAGTGTAACAACAGTTTTTAATAAGTAATACTGAAGTCGTGCGAAATTCAGTTTCTATTTAGGTTTATGTCACCCATTAATTGTCAGACACAGTAGGACCCAAAAGCATAATCAGTGCTCTAACTCCCCCTTGTGGTGGTCTGGAGCAATGATGTGGTGACACAGGATACCCTACTATACCACACATTACCTCTATCTCCCCCTGGTGGTGGTCTGGAGCAATGAAGTGGTGACGCAGGGTACCGTATTAAACCACAAATTACCCCTAAGTCCCGCGGCGTAAGCTCACAACTTTTAAAGGAGGAACCACTGTCCTTTGGTCCCCTTATAGCATTATCTCCTATGTTCTATTGTCCCCTTATAGCATTATCTCATATGTCATATTGTCCCCTTACAGCAGTATCTCCTATGGTCTATTGTCCCCTTACAGCATTATCTCCTATGGTCTATTGTCCCCTTACAGCATTATCTCCTATGGTATATTGTCCCCTTACAGCATTATCTCATATGTCCTATTGTCCCCTTACAGCATTATCTCCTTATGTCCTCTATTGTCCCCTAATCACATTAGATCTCCTCTTTTATCCTCTGTCCATTTATCATATTTTATCTTATGTCCTCATGTATGCCATATTATCTCTCTCCCTCCCCCAGCAAGACCAGCTGTACACGTGGGCAGCGGTCAGCCAGCCCCCCCACTCCATGGAACACTTTGAGGGCCGGGCCCCCCTCCCTGGGCACCTGAAGACCCTGTGGCCCCCACCCAGACCTGTGGGAGACGATAGACCAGGCCTCGTGTACACCGAGGAGGGTAGGGGCCCTCATCACATCCATATAGATAATATTATACTGTAGAGACTAGATCTGAAACAGCTAACTACTGTAACAGACCAGACCCCACCACATCCATATAGATA
>NW_019948327.1:21826-25518 GCF_002910315.2 Salvelinus sp. IW2-2015
TAAAAATCATACAATGTGATTTCTGGATTTGTTTTAAGATTCCTCTCTCCACAGTTGAAGTGTACCGTATGATAAAAATTACAGACCTCTACATAGGCTTTGTAAAGTAGGGAAAACCTGCAAAATGGCATGTATCAAATACTTGTTCCTCCCCACTGTATGCCTGTCTGTCTACAACAGCACACAAAAGTTAACACCTACACAAAGGGTTTTCTTGATTGTTACTATTTTTTCTTTACACTTGAATAAGTGAAAGTATCAAAACTATTGAAATAAACACATATGAAATCATGTAGTAACCAAAAATAGCCACCCTTTGCCTTGACAGCTTTGCAATTTGCATTCTCTCAAAACAGCTTCACCTGGAATGCTTTTACAACAGTCTTGAAGGAGTTCCCACATATGGCTCAGCACTTCTGTAATTAATTTGCATTTTATTGCATGACATAAGTATTTGATACATCAGAAAAGCAGAACTTAATATTTGGTACAGAAACCTTTGTTTACAATTACAGAGATCATACGTTTCCTGTAGTTCTTGACCAGGTTTGCACACACTGCAGCAGGGATTTTGGCCCACTCCTCCATACAGACCTTCTCCAGATCKTTCAGGTTTCGGGGCTGTCGCTGGGCAATACGGACTTTCAGCTCCCTCCAAAGATGTTCTATTGGGTTCAGGTCTGGAGACTGTCTAGGCCACTCCAGGACCTTGAGATGCTTCTCACGGAGCCACTCCTTAGTTGCCCTGGCTGTGTGTTTCGGGTCGTTGTCATGCTGGAAGACCCAGCCACGACCCATCTTCAATGCTCTTACTGAGTTACGGAGGTTGTTGGCCAAGATCTCGCGATACATGGCCCCATCCATCCTCCCCTCAATACGGTGCAGTCGTCCTGTCCCCTTTGCTGAAAAGCATCCCCAAAGAATGATGTTTCCAACTCCATGCTTCACAGTTGGGATGGTGTTCTTGGGGTTGTACTCATCCTTCTTCTTCCTCCAAACACGGCGAGTGGAGTTTAGACCAAAAAGCTCTATTTTTGTCTCATCAGACCACATGACCTTCTCCCATTCCTCTGGATCATCCAGATGCTCATTGTCAAACTTCAGACGGGCCTGGACATGCACTGGCTTGAGCAGGGGGACCTTGCGTGCGCTGCAGGATTTTAATCCATGACGACGTAGTGTGTTACTAATGGTTTTCTTTGAGACTGTGGTCTCAGCTCTCTTCAGGTCATTGACCACGTCCTGCCGTGTAGTTCTGGGCTGATCCCTCACCTTCCTCATGATCATTGATGCCCCACGAGGTGAGCTCTTGCATGGAGCCCCAGACCGAGGGTGATTGACCGTCATCTTGAACTTCCATTTTCTAATAATTGCGCCAACATTTGTTGCCTTCTCACCAAGCTGCTTGCCTATTGTCCTGTAGCCCTTCCCAGCCTTGTGCAGGTCTACAATTTTATACCTGATGTCCTTACACAGCTCTCTGGTRTTGGCCATTGTGGAGAGGTTGGAGTCTGTTTGATTGAGTGTGTGGACAGGTGTCTTTTATACAGGTAACGATTACAAACAGGTGCAGTTAATACAGGTAATGAYTGGAGAACAGGAGGGCTTCTTAAAGAAAAACTAACAGGTCTGTGAGAGCCGGAATTCTTACTGGTTGTTAGGTGATCAAATACTTATGTCATGCAATAAAATGCAAATTAATTACTTAAAAATCATACAATGTGATTTTCTGGATTTTTGTTTTAGATTCCGTCTCTCACAGTTGAAGTGTACCTATGATAAAAATTACAGACCTCTACATTCTTTGTAAGTAGGAAAACCTGCAAAATCGGCAGTGTATCAAATACTTGTTCTCCCCACTGTATCTATATCTCATATTTCGACCTATCAATTGGTCGAAAGAACAGAAGACTCTCGTTCTACCAAGATTATTTTTTAGTCTGGGATGGCCCTAGTAAAGAGAGAGGAAGCGAAGCGAGGTTTCAGTCTCGCCAAAATGTGTCCAAAATAACCCCAATGTGTTTCTATGGGATTATTTTGAACCTCAGCTTGTCGCCTGCCTTTATTTATAAAGCCCTTTTTACATCAGCCGATGTCACAAAGTGCTATACAGAAACCCAGCTTAAAACTCCAAACAGCAATCAATGCAGATGCAGAAGCACGGTGGCTAGGAAAAACTCCCTAGAAAGGCAGGAACCTAGGAAGAAACCTAGAGGAACCAGGCTCTGATGGGTGGCCAGTCCTCTTCTGGCTGTGCCGGCTGGAGATTATAACAGTACATGGCCAAGATGTTCAAATGTTCATAGATGACCAGCAGTGTCAAATAATAATCACAGTGGTTGTAGAGGGTGCAACAGGTCAGCACCTCAGGAGTAAATGTATTTTCATAGCCGATCATTCAGTTAAACAGCAGGTGCGGGGGTGAGAAGGTTGAAAACAGCAGGTCCGGGACAAGGTAGCACGTCTGGTGAACAAGTCAGGTTTCCATAGCCGCAGGCAGAACAGTTGAAACTGGTGGACTGGGGACAGCACGACCAGGTGGACTGGGGACAGCAAGGAGTCATTAGGCCAGGTAGTCCTGAGGCATGGTCCTAGGATGATATTATATTAGGATGATCATCTCGTCATTACATACAGATCTCTGGTGTAAATGGGAAGGTGCACAAAGCACAGAAAGAGACGAGACCAAAAAGACAACATGAGAACAAGCGGCCATAAACGCTCATAGAAACAAAAGAAAACAAAACCTTGATGCCTTGCGATACAGGCATTTGGAATATCGTGCAAAAACATTAATTCGACTTCATAAAATTTATCGTCCAGCCCTAGTTTGTGTGTGTGTAAGGTCCAGTAAGTGTGCATGGAGCCAGTGCAAGAATGTCAGTGCAAAAAAAAGGGGCTCAATGCAAATAGTCCGGGTATCCATTTGATTAACTGTTCAGCAGTCTTATGGCTTGGAGGTAGAAGCTGTTCAGGAGCCTTTTGGTCCCAGACTTGTCGCTCCGGTACTGCTTCCATTGCGGTAACAGAGAGAACAGTCTATGACTTGGTGACTGGAGTCTTTGACAATTTTTAGGGCTTTCCTCTGACACCGCCTGGTATAGAGGTCCTGGATTGCAGGATGTACAGGACAGTACGCACTACCCTCTAGGGCACGCAGGGGTGTCAAACTCAAATCCCAGTGGGCCAAAATGTAAAACCTGAACAAAGTCGCGGGCCAACATTGAACAATTAACCTTTTAATATGGACCCAACAAGTTTTGCTTAACATTGAATATGGAACAAGCATCGCTTATTACATACAATTATATATAATTTAATAGTGGAGACATGCAAAATCGAATTTCCAATGTTAAAAAAAACACAATCAATGGCATTCATTTATTAAATAAATAAATAAAAAATAAAATCGTATGCCTCTTTTCTATTCTGAGCCTTCTGATTTAAATACCAAAATAACTTTTTCCAGATGCGTCGCGCTCTCATCCACACGAGGGAGAACAGCAACGAAATCTTTTCCCTTTTCCATCAGCTGGTCATACAGTTGGTTGGCAAGATCACATGTGCGATCAAGCTACTGTGTTCCTGCTCAGGCTCACGTTTGAAAATGCTTGCTTTTTCTCTGGGCATACGAGGTCACAAACTTTCATCATGCACTTTTTCACGAACTCTCCCTCATTAAAAGGCGCCGG
>NW_019948328.1:0-1255 GCF_002910315.2 Salvelinus sp. IW2-2015
TATATGTGAGTGATTGAGTGAGATGTTAGTAAAATTCCTGAACTAAGTGTTTTCATCATTCTCGATTGCAGCCGGTAGGAACAAGAAGAAGCGCTGCGATGTGTGTGGACCCAAGAAGGACAGGAAGACACAGTACACATGCATCAAGTGCAAGAAAAATATTTGCAACACACACACAGTTAAACTCAGTCTCTCATGTGGTGTGTAGACCGGCCTTAATTTGTGTTCAATGGGGCTCATTTATAATTTCCATAAAATACTGAGAGCAAAATTTGTCCTAACAATTTGTTCAGTTCAACGCAATAAACATCAATAGTGATGAAAACCTTGTTTCATTTATATTTGTTCAAGATAAACATGATTTATTCCACCCATGTGTTGATTATAAAAACGAATAGCGCTTTTATTGATAAGTGTGATCTAGTAAAGGTTAATGGCAAATATCAACAATGTATGCTGTCTATATTGCTTGTAATTGATATAAGTCAACATCTCAGTCTAAAGTATTTTTACGTAAATTGTTACGGCTGTATTGTTTTAACCCAATAATTTTGTGGGTCCATCAGATCCGTGAACACTGGGTGAATAACAACAACATGAAAGGGGAAAAGATAGTTGATAAGATGTCAAGTGGACAGATCTACTAAATGGTGCGCCTGTATTTTCCAAATGGAATTAAGCATTGCGGACAGAAGAAAAAGAATGAATACATTAAAAAGTAAATTGTAAATGAACACAGTTTCATATTTTAGCCTGGTTTGTTTTTGGTGTTTTTTCCCTCGCTGAAAAAACAGGTGCAACCTTTTCCTCTCTTTAGATACCTGGGCTGAAGACCCTCCAAAGGACCAGTATGGGGTGGGAGGTAGCCTAGTGGTTAGAGAGTTGGACTAGTAACCGGAAGGTTGCAAGAATGAATACCCGACCTGACAAGGTAAAATCTGTCGTTCTGCCCCTGAACAAGGCAGTTAACCCACTGTTCCTAGGCCGTCATTGAAAATAAGAATTTGTTCTGACTTGCCTAGTTAAATACAAAAATGGGTTGAAGGGAGGTTCAGTGTGTCTGACTGTTGCAGAACAACCTGAGGAACTTAAAGGACTTAGACGGAAGGTCAATAGTACTGTAATAGTTGATGATAAAGAGATCTCTCCAAAATACAAGTAGAAGGTGGATTATAATACAGTGAACCACACACTGCATTATGAATCTGAGTGAAAAAGACAGGGGAACTTACATTGCCACCTATGAGAGAAATTG
>NW_019948328.1:1668-12149 GCF_002910315.2 Salvelinus sp. IW2-2015
GCTGGGGGGGACTGTATTCATGTCTTCGTTTTTGGTGAAGGCTCACTTTGTCCACCGGGTGTGGACTTCTACTGCTTCTGCTGGTCTCCCATGCTACTAACGTAGATAGATGTCACCTCGATCCAGGGGTGTTCTGTGGTTTTCTGGCCCTGCAGTAATGGTAGGTAGATGTCACCTCAGATCGAGGGGTGTCTGTAGTTCTGGTCTCCTGCAGTAACGTAGGATGATGTCACCAGAATCCAGGGGTGTTTCTGTTCTGGTCTCCCTGCAAGTAAAGCGTAGTAATGTCACCTCAGATACCAGGGAGGTGTTCTGTAGTTCTGGTCCTTCCCTGCAGAACGTTAGATAGATGTCACCTAAGATCCGGGGTGTTCTTTGTAGTTCTGGTCTCCTGGTATAGTGCTCACTGGGTTGTGCAACTGTCATGGAACCAACGGCCTGTTAGAGATGGTAATCATACAACGAGTAAATTATAAGTCTCTTTAGAATAATGTGTTAAACACAATATAAAGTGAATAGAGATTTTACCTGTCCAGTACGCTGTCTTCTTTTAGGGGATGGCCATGTTTTTGGCAGATAGGATACCTCCTACATCAAGGACAAACACAACTGAAATGAAGAACACATCAATAATTCACTTGCAACAATGGTGCCAAGTGGTTGGGTGAGGTGCTTGCAAGTTGTTCCATCCTTCTGACTACCCTGTCTGATTCTAAAATGAGTCGCGGAGAATCAATAATAACTGCAAAGATGTTTAAAGACAGTTCAACTGTATAATTCCTCAGACAAAGTAACATAGCAGGTTACCCTTATCCGGGGTGGCAGCAAGAGGTCTGATAGTGCGGAGGAAGGATTAGCGATCGATAACAAGGTAATATCCTCTGGTTTCGAGGCTCCGCACACAGCATAGGGAGATTGGGCGGGCCTGGCAACCCGACACGTGAATTTGCCCAGCTAGCAATGAGGAATCCGGGGCCCCGATGCATGGCCGGACCCTCGGTTTAGTCCGGGGGGCGAAATCTGACCTTGAATCGGCGGGATAATCTTTGACTAAGATACTGGACTTGGCGGCCCACATGAAAAGTCCAAAAGACGGAAGGCACCCGCATGCCCAGTTAAATCAGTCAACATGCAAAGTACAATCCATTAGCGCCGTATCCATCTACCCGGAATTTATTGAGTCTCAGGAGCATTTTTGAGAGTCACCGGAACATTCTTAAACAACACTACTTGAGTCACCCAGTAACAGCACGGCCTCACACGATGTAAATATTTAAATAAATCACACACCATACATTACCCACTATAATTAAGATACACATATATTTTAGAAATATTAATCGTATATTTTTATTACACATTTTACTCACATTACTGATCATAATAACACCATCCACACACAAAAATATATTGTAGTTGCATTTTGTATTTACCCCATCGTGCAACTGCCTGAGGCCCTTTTTCTCGTCATAGCGCAAGAGAGGCCATATGTCTTGTACGCCTCGCGATGCAATGCCGAAACTACTCGGTTCAAGCGTGCCTGAGACTGGGAGCGCCCTCAGGGAGAGGCGAAGGTCGATAGCCCGACACAAAGAGTTCCAGTGCGATCGACCTGAGCGTCGGCGAATCGAGAGCACACCACGACATAGCAGTCCGGCGTCAGAAGCGAGCGAGCCATGCGTGACACCCTCAACCCGAGACAAATCCACCGAGGCCCGGCAAAGTGCGCATTGCACGAACCACAAACTCTCTGGCGCCTTCACCCCCGCAGATCGGCTGCCCGGCACGGGGTAGCCGACAGAACCAGCACATGTATCTGGGCAAATTGCGCCATGCATCACGCATGGTCCGTATCATATGAGAGTCTCTGCGTCGCATGCACCGGCACGGGTGAGAGCGACGCCATTCGAACACAACAAGTATTTTGCTACTGCAAATTCGACGTTCAGTTTCGCCTATATAGACCATCATGCCACAACCATGGAAGGACCCACACATACTACACCAAGTTCTTTACAATGATATTATTCAAATTTTGTCTCCACACAAAGTATGCGACCTCACTAAATAAGATAATAATAAGAATTTTAAAAATGTTTGATTTATAACAGAGTGTATATACCTTTAAAGGAGAATGAACTACTACAATGTGAACTATACATTGTACTAATTGAGTCAAACTAGGAGGAAACAAATAACAAAATAAAAATTATATTGAGAGAAATAGATATAATAATAAATATAATAATTAAGAGCGCACAAAACTTGTGAATTAAATTCATTGCCAGGAGAGTACCCACAACAACAGCCCATTGCGTAAGTTCTTTGCACCAGGAACGCGAGCCCAACAGCCACATCGGACATTTGGCCGCCACATGTAAGACCAAAACAGACTGGTATATTACAGGTCGTTAGGCGCACAGATTAAGCATATATTCACTAAACAATGGAATTCAGCATTTGAGCCAGATAGGACACCCGAGCCCCGTAGAGGAGCATTGGTGTCTGAGCCCAGACTAAACAAGTCATCTATCACCCGTTCTGACCTGAATTGAGTGCCCTATCACGCTTGTTGTTTTGTCGCTTTTTAGAATTTCGGTAATGTGGTTTCCAGTGTGCGTGTTTGAAGGTTGTGAGGTTTAGTGGCAGTACTGATGTTTCATGTGGCTGATGCCATGATGTGGGGTGGGCAGTCTATTTCGTCTATTGTTTCTTGATGTTTTCTAAGGGCTGATTTATGGTCTATCTTCTGCTATAGCAGAGCCCATTGATTATGGTAGTCTCACTAAGTCTCAGAAGGTTCGGGACGGCATATTAGTAAGGTACGATTGCCCTGAATTCTGGGAACTCATTAGTTGTTGGGATGTGTGTGGGTGTGGTAGCTGTTCTGTTCCTGTGTAGGTGTGTGGTTGTGGTGCGGTACAATCGTGTGATCTGTGCTGTTCTATTGCGGTTTAAGAGTGTTTCACCTATCAGTTCGGACTTTGTTTTTTGGTCATGGGTTTAGTAACATTTCACTTGTTTAATAGTTGTTGTAATTTCTGTGTTATCTATGAAATATCCAAGTGGACTTAATCTTCTATACACTTTAGACAGCTATTTGTGAGATCTCTCAACTCCCCTGAACGCCTGAGCGCCTTTCTTCTTGTGTCCACGAAACTCGCCTAAGCCGAAGCACAAAAAATCTGCGCTTACATCTATCCTTCAGACTGCAGATGGAAGAACACGCAGCCTACGCGCGCGATTAAAGTAACAATTCAAGGCTCCAATCTCAGTACCGCGGCACGCCATAGAAGTCTAAGACTCTCAGCACTGTAGGCCTTTCCCCCAAGACTGTCGCCGACTCATGTCCTGAAACTCGCAGCCGCCGATGTATATCCGCAGACTCACAGATCTGACGCACTGCTGGACACTTCGCGTGGGCCTTCCAGATCCCCACTGTAAACCTAGCGCGCTAGGGTCTCTTGGGCCACTGCCACTGGAGATGGTGATGTTGACTCTGGGGTGGACAGTGTGGCTGTGGACAGTGTGCACCGACCCTCCTCACAGAGACAACACCCACACACCTGTAACTGAACAGTCACTGTGACGTCCAGGAGTAAAGATTAGAGTAGAGAGAACCACCTCCATGACTGGTCTGGAAACATTCTACAAGAACCAGTGGAGTTGGGAAAGAATGTTGCATGACTTTAGACATTACGAGATATACAGATTAGTAAGCCAGAAACATGCAGCAGATTGTACCCAGAAATGAAAACTGCACAAAACTCATCCTGCACTGTAGTCCTGTACAATAATAGTTGAACTCTTACCTTGCAACGCCAGGGTTGTGGGTTCATTCCCCACGGGGGGATCAGGATGAATATGTATGAACTTTCCAATTTGTAAGTCGCTCTGGATAAGAGCGCCTGCTAAACTAATTAAATGTATTTACTTTGCCACTATAGCCTATTTATTGTCTTACCTCCTTAGCACACAATGTATACAGATTTTCTATTGTGTTATTGACTGTACGTTTGTTTATCCCATGTGTAMCTCTGTGTTGTTGTTTTTGTCGCACTGCTTTGCTTTATCTTTGCCAGGTCGCAGTTGTAAATGAGAACTTGTTCTCAGCTGGCCTACCTGGTTAAATAAAGGTGAAATAAAATAAAAATAAAAAACTTCTGTCACATCCAGCTGGTTGTATGAAGAACTACAGAAGTAAGTCAGTCAATTATAGATCAAGCRKAAGRATTTGGGAATAATGTCAACAAACCAGACACAGTGTACTTCACAATATGAGATAAACTACCCTGCTAAACTCCCCCTCCATCCCTCTCAGAGACTTGACATAGACGTAGATACTGAACCGCAAACACAGCAAATTTTGAACATAAAACATTTAGATCATGAAATGTTTATTTATGTATTACTTCATGTCTAATTCCATCTATTAGACCTGCACTGTAACGCCTGCTCCCGCTCTTTCCCCCCTGGCGCTCGAGGGCGCCAGGCTGCCCTGCATTACTCACTCCTGCCACCATCATTTATGCACACCTGCCTTCCCTCGTCACACGCTTCAGCGATATTGGACTCACCTGGACTCACTCAATCACCKGTTTATTACCTCCCCTATATTTGTCAGTTCCCCAGCTCTGTTCCCCCGCTGATGCAATGTTTGTCATATGTCCGTGTTACCCGTGTGCTGACACTGTTCCTGTCTTGTTCTGTCTGTTCCCGAATAAATGTCTGACTCCCCATACCTGCTTCTCCTTACATGCACATACAAA
This sequence comes from Salvelinus sp. IW2-2015, assembly GCF_002910315.2. Classification (NCBI taxonomy): domain Eukaryota; kingdom Metazoa; phylum Chordata; class Actinopteri; order Salmoniformes; family Salmonidae; genus Salvelinus; species Salvelinus sp. IW2-2015. The sequence continues at coordinate 6,438 of NW_019948328.1, forward strand.
TAAATCTGTAAAAACAGCAGAATTAATCAATCCCATTGTTAGAAATAAATCTATAAATCAACTGAATACATTTTTTTTATCCTATCATTAGAACAACAACCTAGGTTACTCTTTACTGAATTACGAAGGTGTGAGATGACAGATTAAACCATACAGGTTAAACCATAGCAAGCTAACCCATACAGGTAACCATACAGGCTAAACCATACCAGGCTAAACCATGCAAGCTAAACCATACAGGTAAACCATACAGTAAACCATACAGGCTAAACCATACAGGCTAAAACATACAGGCATAAACCATACAGGCTAAACCATACAGACTAAACCATACAGGCTAACCAACAGGCTAAACCATACAGACTAAACCATACAGGAAACATACAGACTAAAACAATACAGGCTAAACCATGCAAGCTAACCATACAGGTTAAACCATACAGACTAAACCATACAGGTTAAACCATGCAGGTAAACCATGCAAGCTAACCCATACAAGGTTAAACCATACCACACTAAACCATACAGGGCTAAACCATACAGGCTAAACCATGTAAGACTAACCCATACAGGTTAAAAACCATACAGACTAAACCATACAGACTAAACCATACAGGTTAAACCATACAGGTAACCATACAGGCTAAACATGCAAGCTACCATACAGGTTAAGCCATTACAGACTAACCAACTACGGACTAAGACCATACAGGGCTAAACTCCATGTAAAGCGTACCCATACAGGTATAAACCAGGTAAGCTAACCCATACAGGTTAAATATGTTCTCTAATACTACTGTATTGATCTGTATATCTAATTATTCACTAAAATGTACTAATTGTAGGTCACTGTGGACAACAGCGTCTGTTAATGAACTAAAATGTCAAATGTTACATGAGAAAGCATATTTACCAAAATAAATAGAACAGTTAAATCCATTTCAGTAGTATCTGTCAGATCCAGCTGGCTATGTGGAGGAACTACACAGGTATGACAGTCAATTATAGCTAAAAGCAGAAGTATTTGTTGTGTGGACATAAGCTCAAATGAAGGTAGTACTCTGCATTAATCAAAACGACATTGAACATGCTTAGTCCAGCAATACACTCTTAGAAAAAAATGGGCTATCTAAAACCTAAAATCTTTTTTGGTCTATCCCCATAGGAAAACCCTTTGAAGTAGTGTTTTTGGTTCCAGGTAGAATCCTTTTGGGTTCCATGTGGAACCCTTTCAACAGAGAGTTCTTCATCTACACGGAACACACAAGTGTTCTTCCTGGAGTTAAAAAGGGTTCTACCTGGAGTAAAAAATGGTTCTCCTATGGGGACAGCTGAAAAACCCTTTTGGAACCCTTTTTTCTAAGAGTGTAGGTTTGATCTGTGTCAAGGAAACTGGCCCTATATACTACTCAACAATACGGTGCCTTGTGCTGGTTACTCATTCAATACACTACATTTGGCTTCACTATGGAGTGGCTGGCCGACTTTCACAGACTGCACGACTCTCACAGATTCTCTTAGATGGTTCGGCACATGGAAAGTCAAACCAACAATTTTGTTTTTGGTGACATTGTTGACCAATTCGGACACAGTTTTCTTTTTCACGTTTAGGCCCACAGTTATTTGGTTCGTTAGAGTTCCAGTACCTAGAAAAGGGAGAAGAGAACCCATTACTCCATACAGTATGTCCCAGAATAAATAAATATTTGCAACCAAATATATTGGCACCATGGATTTTTACAATTTTAATTTTGAAAATAAAGACAAATGGCATGGACAAAATGATTGGCACCCCGGAGCTAGTACTTGGTTGCATAGCCTTTGGCCAAGATCACTCAAGACAAATGCTTCTTGAAGCCATCAATAATCTGCTGCACCTTTCGACTGGCAATTTGGCCCAGTATTTAGCAACAAACTGCTCTAATTCTTTAATTTGAGTGGTGCCCTCCACCAAATGCTGTTTTCTGCTCTGGCCATAGGTTATGGATGTGATTTAGATCTGGACTCTTAGCTGGCCACAAACAAACAAAACTACATTTGAGTTACAGATCAGCACTGTGTTTACCGATGACCAAATTAAGCATTCAACGAAAATAATACCCTCCCTACAATCAAACATGGGGGAGGTTTGCATCTCGTCCTGGGGGCCTTGAACATGCGCAAGGCATCATGAAATCAGTAGATTATCAAGGTGTTTTGGAGTCCAATGTTAAACCTAGTGTCCAAAAACTGAGTCTCCATTGAAGGTTGAGGGTCTTCCAGCAGGACAACAACCCCAAACACACATCAAAAAGCACCCAGAAATGGTTCGGGAAGAAACGCTGGACTGTTCTGGAGTGGCCAGCAATGAGTCCAGATCTGAATCACATCCAAAATTAATTGCCGATATCCTCCCAAAAATGTTTTATTGTCACCGGATAGGTGTAGTGAAATGTGTTGTTTTACAGGGTCAGCTATAGTAGTACGCCACAAATKAARCTCAAAGGCACATCAACAGATTGTTTCACCTTGTCGGCTCGGGTATTCCAATCAGYAACCTTTCGGTTTAGCTCTATTCGCTAGGCTACCTGCCRGCCAAAACAGCAGTTGGTGGAGGGCACCCCTCAAACATTGAAGAATTAGAGCGGTTTGCTGCTAAATACTGGGCCAAATTGCCAGTAGAAAGGCGCAGCAAGCTCATTGGTGGCTACAAGAAGCATTTGTCTTCAGTTATGATGGTCAAAGGCTGCGCAATCAAGTACTGGCTCCAAGCACATTGTCGATGCCATGAAAATCCAATAACAAAGTGTGAATTTCAAAGGTATTTTTTCTATTTCAACTTATTTGAGAAGAAATATGGAATTATTTGATAAAAGTGCAAGGGTGCCAATATATTTGGCCTCAACTGTACAAGGCTCACAAAACTATGTATACAACGCTGTGCTTTTGAGTGTACAGCTGCTTTGTCCTTGTGTGTGTGTGTCTTTGAGTGTGTGTGTTTGAATGTGAAGCACGTGCCTGTGAGTGTAGATGTGTGCGAATAAATGCCTTAAAAACATCCTTACTTGAGGTTCTCATTAAGAGTTGTATTGTCCATCCAGACCCACACATTCTCTTGCTTCTCATCTGTCAGTCCAATCCAGGGGCAGTGTTCATAAGGATCAATTCCCAGTGTTACAACTCTCTGTTTTATAAACTCCTATGGAGAAAACAACACAACGCTTCTCATCTGTCAGTCCAATCCAGGGGCAGTGTTCATAAGGATCAATTCCCAGTGTTACAACTCTCTGTTTTATAAACTCCTATGGAGAAAACAACACAACGCTTCTCATCCTGATGAAAGCCTTGATGGCTGAACATTCATTTTTTATACTATTCTAAATAAACCATATTTTTAACTTGAAGAGTGAGAGCCCTGTATGTTTTCCACTCAAGTCAACCAATTGAGACCGACATGCAAAACACAGAGATACTAAAAGAAGGATGTATCCTAACTTGAAGTCTGCCCATTATGTGAGAGTCAAGTAGCAATWAATTACACTAAATGAGCAAAAGTATGTGAACACCTGCTCGTTAAACATCTAATTCCAAAATCATGGGCATTAATATGGACTTGGTCCTCCCTTTGCTTCTATAACAGCCTCCACTCTTCTGGGAAGGCTTTCCACTAGATGTTGGAACATTGCTGTGGGGACTTAATTCCATTAAGCCACAAGATCCTTATTGAGGTCAGGCACTGAGGTTGGGCGATTAGGCCTGGCTCGCAGTCGACATTCCTATTCATCCCAAAGGTGTTCGATGGGGTTGAGGTCAGGGCTCTGAGCAGGCCCGTCAAGTTCTTCCACACCGATCTCGACAAACCATTTCTGTACGGACATCGCTTTGTGCATGGGGGCATTGACATGCTGAAACAGGAACGGGCCCCAAACTGTAGCCACAAAGTTGGAAGCACAACATTGTTTAGAATGTCATTGTATTCTGTAGTTTTAAGATTTCCCTTCACTGGAACTGAGGGACCTAGCCCGAACCATGAAAAATAGCCCCAGATTTTACAGTTGGCACTATGCATTGGGACAGGTAGCGCTCTCCTGGCATCCACCAAACGCAGATTCGTCCAGACTGCTATGCGCTTCAACACTCTGCGGTNGCTGTGGGGACTTAATTCCATTAAGCCAAAAGAGCATTATTGAGGTCAGGCACTGATGTTGGGCGATTAGGCCTGGCTCACAGTCGACATTCCTATTCATCCCAAAGGTGTTCGATGGGGTTGAGGTCATGGCTCTGAGCAGGCCCGTCAAGTTCTTCCACACCGATCTCGACAAACCATTTCTGTACGGACATCGCTTTGTGCATGGGGGCATTGACATGCTGAAACAGGAACGGGCTGTAGCGACTCTCGTCGTTGGATGAAGGAGAGGAGGACCAAATCGCAGCGTGGTATGTAACCATATTTATTAGAATACTTATTTTACTCGAACAAAAACAATAAACGAAACGAAACCAACGACGCTACAGTCCTGAACATGTGAATCTAGAAAACAAAGAACGCAACGAACAGGAACAATCACCCACAAACAAACAGTGAGAACAGCCTACCTAAATATGGTTCCCAATCAGAGACAACGTAAAACACCTGCCTCTGATTGAGAACCATATCAGGCTAGTTAGACAACCCTAAACCAAACATAGAAACACATAACATAGAATGCCCACCCAGCTCACGTCCTGACCAACTAAACAAATACTAAACAAAGGAAATAAGGTCAGGAACGTGACACGGGCCCCAAACTGTAGCCACACAGTTGGAAGCACACAATTGTTTAGAATGTCATTGTATTCTGTAGCTTTAAGATTTCCCTTCACTGGAACTAATGGGCCTGAACCATGAAGAACTGCCCCAGACTTTACAGTTGGCACTGTGCATTGGGGCAGGTAGTGCTCTCCTGGCATCCACCAAACGCAGATTTGTCCAGACTGCTATGCGCTTCAACACTCTGCGGTCCCGTTCTGTGAGCTTGTGTGACCTACCACTTTGCGGCTGAGCCACTTCACAATAACAGCAGTCACAGTTGACCAGGGCAGCCTTAGCAGGGCAAAAATGGAACTGACTTGTTGGCATCCTATGACGGTGCCACGTTGAAAGTCACTGAGCTCTTCAGTAAGGCCATTCAACTGCAACGTTTGTCTATGGAGGTTGCATGGCTGTGTAATAAATGTTATACACCTGTCAGCAACGGGTGTGGCTGAAATAGACTAATTGACCAACGTCAAAAGGTGTCCATATACTTTTGTATATAAAGTGTTCTACACCTCCAATCTTACCTGCTCCTGCTGACTCTCTATGATGACCAGGTGTCCTCCGTCACGGATGCAGGCGTACTGACTCTGTTCCCAGGTCAGTTTGTCTTGAGAGAAGTAGTAACATGATCCATTGTAGAACTCCCAGCCAGGAGAACACAGCTGACTGGTATTACATCTCTTCTGATTCCCTAGAAGAGAGAAGAGATAACATCATTGAAATGTGATAACTTTCACTTCTATATCCTGTGATGCGAGCTGGAGGCATCTAAAGCGGAGAGGCGACGATATGAGGAGGCAGCACGGAAGAGGCTGGAAGCCCGCAAGTACGACCCAACTTTCTTGGGGGGGAGGCTAAAGGGTATGGTGGCGAAGTCCAGGTTAGGAGACTGCGCACCTTCCCGGGGCTTACCCGTGGACGAGCGAGAGTACGGG
>NW_019948328.1:12174-16221 GCF_002910315.2 Salvelinus sp. IW2-2015
CGACAAGACAGCTATAAGACTACAGAAGAGACCCTCATCAAACAGGATAGTAGGAGACGACTCAACTGAACTACAAGACAGCATAAGAGACGACAGAAGAGACCCACATAGAACAGGGAGGTGAGCAGACAAAGGACTCACTGAACTCCAAGACAGCATAAGAGACGACCAAAAGAACCGCAGCATAACTAGGGGAGTTCTATACAGACGGCAACGGAACGACAAGAACAGCAAAGAGACGTAAGAAAAGACCCCTCAAACAGTGTAGGGGAGGCGAGATAACAGACGCAACGGACATGGGATGACCTGGCCCACAATCGCTCCATCCAAGCAGTATAGCAGTCATATGAAGTGGGGAAAGTGAAAAGAGGGGAAGGGGTAACCCAAGTTAACGGCAACTCTCATGCAGTACAAAGGGCCAGTATCAAGGTGTGGAGTAATTACAGGTAGACTGGCTGCCCCAAAACAGATAGTAGTGAAATGGAGATTCGACCATGAATGGTAATGAGAAGCACAAGGTAGTGACAGAAAGACTGGTCTGGCCCTAAGTGAAAAAACCTAGCCGAGCAGTGGTGCGGTGAAGTCAGGTGTGCGAAGGACCGACGTGGAGACGAGCAACAGGCGGGTGACAGGTAATGAGAACAGACAAAGAGCAAGACGACACACGGCAGCACAACAAACATAACACAATCAAGCAGTCAGGCGGAACAGAGAGGGGAAAGGACCAAATGAGGAAGGTAATAAAACAGGTGAGAAGCAGGTGAGTTCCAAATACGGTGAGGCGCGGTGACGGGAAGCAGTGGCGACTGAGTCAGGGGGCAGGAGGGAGAATGCTTGGGAGCCGGACGCCTGGAGCACCAGCAGGGGCGAGGGGCAGGCGTGGACAAGGTTACTGCAAATGGGGGCGGTCAAAAAGAACAGTACCGGGGAGGATGGCCTAAGTCCAACAGGGAGATAGTAAAGGAAAAGAGAAGGCAAAAAATATGTAGAAGGGTAGTCTATGAACACGTGGGTTGGTGGTACTAACCGAGTCCAGAGGGGTGTCCAAAGTTCTTACAGTTCGTATAGGAGGTCTACAGGAGAAGAGGTAGCAAAGTGGAGAAAACCCTGGAAAAGAGGAGGGGGGCCAAACGGTGGACGTGGGACGTATTGGAGAAATGAACACGACCGGTTCAAAAAGGTGGGGTGCACGTGAAAAAGGCCCTGGGGTTGATAAATTGTAAAAAAAAGCCAAAAAGTAGATGGTGGTTTACTTCCTTAATGTTATAAATTTAATGATTATTATACCTTATACCTAATACCATATTGGTAATCATGAGTAACAGTGAAGACCCTAATTTTATCTCATGTATGATAAATAATTAATAGTAATTATAACAATTGTAGCGGTATAAAAAATTAGGAACCTATATATTTTATTTACAAAGTTGTTTCTATACACTTATTTACCGATTTAAGCAGTTACAGAGAAGTACCCCTGAAATAGTTGTCTAGACGCAAACCAGTCACTTCCTTTATGCCTCTCAGCCCATCAAATGTGCCACACGCTCGTTTTGCGTTAGGGTCACTTCAGTTTCTCTCATGTGTCGTTCTTATACTAAGTCATTTGGCATTCAAAGAAGTTCCTACACGTCTGAGGTTAACATATTAGAAACATCCCATTTGATTGCCCAGCAAGAGCTTCAAGTGATCACCGCTCACCAGCATGGAAAACTCTGTCTCCTACTTAAGTACACTCAAAGCAGTTCCATGATCGACTATCCAGAACTATACCTCTGCCTTTCCCTATCTAGACAGTGTAGAGGATAGCTGGGAAGCGGGAGCGTGATCAGCGATTGTGAGGGTATCCCGATCTTCCAGATCAAACATGGCCAGATCGACAAAGGCCCTTTCTTCTGAAAATCGCAAGTCTATTCCTGTTCAGAGAAATGAAGGCTATCCATGCGAGAAATTGCCAAAAACCGAAGAATCGTCTACAATGCTGTACTACTCCTTCACAGAACCAGCGCAAACTGGCTCTTAACCAGGATAAGAAAGAGACGTGGAGCCCGGTGCCCAACTTAGGCAAGAGGACAATACATTAGAGTGTCTAGTTTGAGAAACAGATGCCTCAACAAGTCCTAAACTGTCAGCTTCATTAAATAGTACCCCGCAAAACACATCAACAGTGAAGAGGCGACTCCGGGATGCTGGCCTCTAGCAGAGTTGCAAAGAAAAACCATATCTCAGACTGCCAATAAAAATAAAAGATTAAGATGGGAAAATATTCTAATAAGATATCAATCTATTCTGTTCTCAGTCCAGAGAGAGCTGTTATCCTCAAGAGCTACAAGACTGTAATCCAACCTTACTAGGGTCAAAGATCTCCTGGCAACCATCCAAGGTTAGTTCTATCCTCCTCCCATGCATGAGATACAAAAGGGATGCCTCATGACATTTATAATATACCATATATTGTAGTAATGAATATTATACTGTATTATATTTACTATATTATTATGTTGTATTTACTATGATACATATAAATTATGATATACTGTCGTACTGTAAGTCATCAAATACAAATTGCATCTCATTGTCTCTGTCTCCTGTCTTCTTTTGTGTCTTGTCTCCCCTCTCTCTCTTCCAGGAATCACAAGAGATGTATTTGGGACGGCGACACTACTCTGGCTCTGCCCAGGGTCCTTCTCCGTCCAGAATCTCTTCCCATGTCCAATCCTCCTTGACCCACTGCTGCTGTCGTTGCTGTCCGTTAACCCGCTGCTTGATCTGGGTTTGGTGGGTGGTTCTGTAACGATCGTCGTCATATTCCTCCTCCTCGGATGAGGAGGAGCATGGATCAGACCAACACGCAGCGTTGTATGATGACATAATGATTTATTAGACACAACGACGAAACACGAAATAACACTTTAGAAATACAAAATAACAAAACGAACTAAACAGACCTAAACTTACGAACTTACATGAAACGAAGAACACACGAACAGGAACAGACAAACCGAAACAGTCCCGTGTGGTAACATGTACTGACACGGAAGGCAACCACCCACAACAAACAATGTGAAACAACCTACCTTAATATGACTCTCAATCAGAGGAAACGCCAAACACCTGCCTCTAATTGAGAGCCATACCAGGCAACCCAAAACCAACATAGAAAACACATAACATAGACTACCCACCCAAACTCACGCCCTGACCAATTAAACACATACCAAACAACAGAAAACAGGTCAGGAACGTGACAGTGTTAATCGAATCAAAATATATACATATATTTTTTAAATATATTTTCCTTTATTATAAAATAACTGTTGAATTAAGGCCATAATACAAAGGTATGTATTTGACGAACAAAACAATTGAAGTACAAAATTGTCACGCCTGCTCCCGCTCCCTGGTGCTCAAAGGCGTCAGGCTCCCCAGCATTACGCACTCCTGCCACCATCAGTACGAACACCTGCCTTTCCCCGTCACGCGCATCAACGTGTTATTGGACTCACCTGGACTAAATCAACTGTTTATTACCTCCCCTATATTTGTCATTTCCCCATCTCTGTTCCCCGCTGCTGCATTGATTGTCGTTTGTCGTTATGTATCTGTGTGCTGACGCTGTTCCTGTCTTGTTCCATGTCTGTTCCTAATTAAATGTCCCCGTACCTGCTGCTCGTCTCCAGCGTGGGTCCTTACACAAAATGACTTTCCAATACACTTCACCACACTGATATGACTAGGTTTCCATTAGGGCCAGAAGTCTTTCCTAGTCAAGTAAAACCCCTTTGCTTCCTCATACACATTACAATGGTAGCATATACAATATTCAAAGAATATGTTTTGGGGAAGCAATACTACTGTAAATGTAATCCTAACCTTGATAACATGGAACTTTGTACTGAAATGAGAAGTTTGAGTTAAATTGGGTTCAACTTCCACTTTTAAACTTCACATGAATAATTCATGAATATATGATATGAATAGGAGAACAGCAGCCAGTCAGTCCCATGTCAGTTGAGTCCTGTTCTAGACTACCTACCTGTTATGATG
>NW_019948329.1:0-16214 GCF_002910315.2 Salvelinus sp. IW2-2015
TCCTGTATTAACACTTTAGCCTACTCTGAATGAACATAAAGGCAAGCTTTAAGAGACCTATAGCCTATGATTTATTACGGGGGCGGGATGGAATCATGGCAGTGAAGAGGGTTTCCTACTAAGACTGGTGGTGCATCTGTCGCCATTACTCCAGCCGCGCTTCGACGTGTGTTTGTGTGAACCTGTATGTGTGTGTGAACACTGTATGTTGTGTGTGAAGCACTGTGTGCATGCGTGCGTGTTTGCATGTGTTAGAGAGAGCGTTGTACTCTTACCACTATGTCCATCCACACACAGCCCAACTCCTCTGACCAGACCCACTGTCCACTTTCACCATTCTGTACACACAGCCCGCAGGACCTCAGATGGGAAGATGGGGCGAAGGTACTAGGGTGTGTTTTGGTGCAGATAACACGTACCTAGCTAGTGTTGTCCATGGACAACATTTGGCCCCGTAGAATTACATAAAGAACACTTCATTGAATAAGATCTCTATGTTGGACCCACCCAAAGTGAACGCTCTCWGGAAAAGCTGCAGAAGTGSTTTTTATGAGGGGTCACAGGTCAGATCTAGTGTAAATCTGGGGCAACACCTCAGTGGGAGAGCTTTGAAGACATTCACGGAGTGCTTCTGCTTTATAAGAATAAGTCAGTGTGACTTCAGGCGGATACCAGGGTGTGTTTTGGTACACACATAACACGTTGCTACTTGCTTTGCTCATTTACTTGAACATGGAAAAGGTTTGACTATGTGATCTAAAGACCCTCAAACTGCACTTTAGCGTTATCTATTGATTAGATATGCCAGCGAGGCGAACACCATACGCAGTGTCATTATATTGATACACTCTGAATCAGGTTATTTCGTGCAGGGCTGGAACAAAAGCCTGCCCACACACTCCTGTAGTTCTGAAGAACCCATTCCCTAAAGGCTGTGGTTGCTTGGCTGTGTTCCAAATGGCCTGTAGGCTGAGCCCTATGGGCCCTGGTCAAAAGTAGTGCACGATATACTGAATAGAGTGCCATTTGGGATATAACCTTTGACTCTTGGGGCCACATGCTGCCAGTGTTTCTCTTCTTGGCCACGGGGGGGCAGCACTTTCCCATAGCCCAGACCAGGCAGAGGCAAGGCAGGCACTAGGTAGGCAGGCAGGCACAGCTGGTGAGTGGCAGACACGGGGTGGTTTTATGGGGCATCTCCCCACTCCCACATGGCATGGCAGTGGGGAGGCTGTTTGAAGTTGGGCCTGGTTCACCTCGGGGTGTGAAGGGAGAGAGGGAGAGAGAGAGAGCGATGGAGGGAGGAGGTTGTCCATTGTTTGGCAGCACTGCCGAGCCAAACGTCTGGAGCACAGCATGGGAAAGCCACGTGTGTGTGGAGTGTCTGGCACTACGTGCAATATGGTGGCTGCAGTAAGGAAGAGGCTGCGTAGTTGAATCAGATCAGAAGACTTATGAGAAAGCCAGTACATGGAAGACTTCATTAAATACGTTGTATAGCCTAGATTAGACCAGGCTTCTTGTTTGTGAGTTTTTATAAAAAGCTAATTCATCTAGTTTGTTGATGAGATGTGAGAGAGGGGTTTGGATCGAGGTGGTTTGTGGACGATCTCCAGCGGAGCTTGAGGACGACTAGTCTAGACAGCGCCCATGACATCATTTGTTAAACATCATCACACTAGCTCTACTGTTGGTTTGGTGAGAGTGACACGCACCCAGTCGCACACACAACCACTCCTGCCCCTCTTGACCCATGCAATTGTTATGAAGACTGTGTAGTGGCACTTTGTGGCTGTGTGTGTCATGTCTGCTGTTTATGATTAGGCTAACATCTCTTATCTCCACCTCTCTCCCTCCACCTCTCTCTCCTCTCTCTCTCTCCTCACCTCGCTCTCCTCACCGCTCTCCCACCTCGCTCTCCTCCACTCGTCTCCCACTCGCTCTCCTCTGTCCCGTCAGACACAGATCCTCGTCAGTTGGAGAAGCAGGAGCAGCAGCAGCCCACATATGTTGCCCTCAGCTACATCAACAGGTGAGCAGCTACTAGCCTACCCTAATCTATACTTAACAAAAATATGAATACAACAATTTCAAAAGATTTTGCTGAGTTATAGTTCATTAAAGAAAATCAGTCCATTAAATAATAAATTAGGCCTAATTATGGATTTCACGTGACTAGGCAGGGCAGCGCCATGGGTAGGCCCACCCACTTGGGAGCCAGGCCCACCCAATGGGGACCCAGGCCCAGCCAATCAGAATGAGTTTCTCCCCACAAAAGGGCTTTATTATAGACAGAAATACTCCTGAAGAATACTATTTGTTCAGTGTATATACCAATCAGACCTTGAACCATGTCTCAAAGGATCATGGTTATGAAATCCCTAATGGTATTCTTATGGTTCAGTGTAAACTGTCCTAACTCTGGCCAGAAAAGGCATGAATGACCAAATGTCATGAGTAAATAGTAGAGGAAACAGTTACTTATGTCAGTATGACCGTGTGGAGGTTTGAGGTCTAAGTCCATGCAACAGTAGAGGCCTGACAGAGGTAAGAACATGCCTTCAGCTCACTCAACAGCTAGTCTGAAATGTCACCAATGGTGCTATCCAATAGGATCCTTTTCTATGGCACAACTGGTTGGTACGTTGTCAAGAAGGGCGGCCACATGCGTTTGCGATCAGAATACCTCTGGTTGGAGCCCAGTAAGGGGACAGGGACAGTGGAGGAAGAAAAGCTTTTAGCAGCGAACTGACGTCGGTTTCATAGGGCCATGCACTTCAGCTTCCGAGGGAATCTGGTCCGTGTGTGTGTCTGTGTGTGTCTGTGTGTGTCTGTGTGTGTGTGTGTCTGTGTGTGTGTCTGTCTGTCTGTCTGTCTGTGTGTGTGTCTCTCTTAGTTCCAGTAGCAACTTCCATCTAGCAGCAGTCAGCCTCATCTGGTGGATAAGTCCGTTTAATTGTGTTAGCGTTGGGTAATAGGATGTTATATAGCCCTGGGTCCTACATTACTAGACCAAGATGACATTTCAATCTCATCCCAGTTCTCCATTCAATCACCATATCAAAGAGGTTTAAAAGGGCTGAGGCACTCTGAGGCAGCAGTGTAACTGTATAATAGAGGGGCCAGCTACCGCTGTCTGTCTCCCTGTCTTTAGACACACATCTTGATGTGGTTTCAGCTTTCATCTGTTCATTTCACTTCTGCTTTAACAGTGTCTGTGTGAACATTTCATTTTTATGACTTAACGTTTACAGAATACTTTACAATGTAACCATGTTTGGTCAGAGATATAGGCCTTCTATTAAACATGTAGTTTGGTCAGAGATATAGGCCTTCTATTAAACATGTAGTTTGGTCAGAGATATAGGCCTTCTGTTAAACATGAAGTTTGGTCAGAGATATAGGCCTTCTGTTAAACATGGGAGTGGTTTCAATGAATGATAGACTCAGAGCATATGTTGTACAGTGACTTCAGCGATATAAGTTTGTAACGGAGGAGGTTCTGTGAACAACCACGCTGGCGTGATGAGACTAATCTTGCCTAAGATCTGACTTATGTTAACTCCCTGAGCTAATAGCTAGGCTTTAGCTCAGCAGGCTAGCACAGCCTTGTGGCGTGCAAACCMAGTCGGTCATATAGGATGTGTGGTTGTGTGTCCTCATCCCTCTCTCTCTGGCCKCTCCCTTGCCCAGGTTTATGACAGAGGCAGCGCGTCGGGAGCAGCCTGAGAGGCTGAAGAGGAAGGTGCACCCCAAGCTGTGTCAGTCTCTGACGGGCAGTCTGCCTCGTAGCAGTAACGTCTCCACTCCTCCCAGACGCAGCAGTGGGAACCTCACCCCGCCTGTCACTCCTCCCATCACACCCTCCTCCTCCTTCCGTAGCAGCACTCCTACAGGTAGGTTACCGTGACAACAGAGGACAGGCACCGTCATCTAGGAGGCAGGCTCAGTAGTTTGTAATATGGATTATGTCACTTCATTGTCCCATATTTTGGTTTGGATCAGGAAATGCCTCTTAAGTTTCAGGAGAGGACATGGAGGTAATTCAGGGAAGATGGGTGCTGTAATGTCTCACAGTAGGGTCTTGAGAAGCATAGAGGGTTGACTCTCACAGTCAGTTGGTATAGTCATACACAGGGAAGGTACAGGGCTTATTTAATCAGAATCTCATCATTTTAAGTTGCCATGGTATTTGCTACTTGTGTTCTTTGTTTGTGTCTTTCCCATGTTGCCACTTAGTAAGATATGCTGGTTTGTTCTTGTGGTTGTGGAGCCAAATCTTATTTTGCATTGCCTTAACCCTGGGACCTTGTGAAACGGGCTAAATTCTTTCCCACAAAACAGCATTTTTTTCAGTCTCTCCACAAACTTGGGCTCAGTAACAAGGCAACAGTAGAACCCTGTGGGAACCCTACAGCCAGAACACATGTGGACGGCTTGAGTCTGAATCTGTCTCGGCACATCAGCCYGTCCAAAACCCTTGAGGCTAGGATGCCCATGCCAGTCATAGGATACGTCCCAAATGGCAGTCTATTATAGTGCACTATGGGCCCTGGTCAAAACTAGTGCACTATATAGGGAATAAGGTACCATTTGGGACTCAGCCTTAGTCATTAACTGTGCTTGAATCAGAGCAGAGTACTGGAGCTGCTGAAATAGGAGTATTACTCTAATTGTTTATGGACGGCAGTAGGCACGTTTTATGACAAATCGTATTCTGATGGGTGTTGTGCACGTACCRGTGTCTGTATGTGTTTCTCCCCTCCAGGCAGTGAGTATGATGAAGAGGAGGTGGACTATGAGGAGTCAGACAGTGGTGAGTCCTGGACCACAGAGAGTGCCATCAGCTCAGAGTCTATCCTCAGCTCCATGTGTATGAARGGAGGAGAGGAGAAACCCTTCGCCTGCCCTGTGCCTGGCTGCAAGAAGAGATACAAGGTGGGCCAACCACACTCAGTCCATGAATCAATACCATGTGTAAATGCTCTGACATGTGATCAGATGATTGCAACCAGATAATACAAGACGCATGTTATTACCGAGTGTAAATGGGGTCTCATATCCTCTCCCTTGCACTGCCCCATGAATAGAGCCAGGGCTATTCCTGACCYCGTGACATGTCCAGGAAAAACCTCAAACAGCTTTTAACTYGAGCCCTGAGTTAAACTAAGAGCCAGTGTTTATTCATCAGGTCATGTGGTCAGGAAAGTATCCTGTCTCTACCTACCTGTCTGTGATATTGGCTAGATACAGAGTCTATGCTTTCTGTTTGAGTGACTGCTTCTCATAAGACTCCAAATGAAAACCATCCATTACCCAAGATGTTGGTTTGGTCCTAAACAGACCAAGGCTCTGCATGCAGATAAAGCAACACCTCACGGTACAACGCCTCTCCCCTATTTGACCCAGATAGTTTGTGTGTATCTACTTATATATAGGCCACGTCTGCCTTTTGTAAATTGATGTAGTTCTGTCCTTGAGCTGTTCTTGTCTATTAATGTTCTGTATTATGTCATGTTTCATGTTTTGTGTGGACCTCAGGAAGAGTAGCTGCTGCTATGTGATGTCTATATAACATCCCAGTTCAAACGGACGTCAAACACCTCCATGGGGTTCCTGCTGTTGAGAAAACAGTGTTACAGCATGTCAACATCTTGAAATGCATACATCCACGTCCACTGCAGTGATTTAGGGAGTCTTTACGGGATTTTCCATTCCCATCTGGTTTGGCTGTGTGTCCGGGATAAATGGGGATCAGCTTGAGAAAATGGCATTGCTGACGTGAATGACAGGATTATGGCTGATGACACAGTTAGTAGTAGACTCTAGACCACGTGTCAAACTCATTCCACGGATAGACTGGCTAGACCGCCGTGTCAACTCATTCACGCGGAGCGGCCGAGTGTCTGCGGGGTTTTCCTCCACCCTTGTCTCCCCCCACCTGATTGTCTAGGTCTTATTTGAAAGGAAAAAAAATAACACCTGCAGACACCCTGCTGTACAAGAAAACATAATATAGTTAGTAGTAGACTCTAGGCTGTATAAGAAACATAATATATAGTTAGTAGTAGACTCTAGGCTGTACAAGAAACATAATATATAGTTAGTAGTAGACTCTAGGCTGACAAGAAACATAATAATATAGTTAGTAGTTAGACTCTAGGCTGTATAAGAAACATAATATATAGTTAGTAGTAGACTCTAGGCTGTATAAGAAACATAATATATAGTAGTAGTAGACTCTAGGCTGTACAAGAAAACAATAATATATAGTTAGTAGTAGACTCTAGGCTGTACAAGAAACATAATATATAGTTAGTAGTAGACTCTAGGCTGTATAAGAAACATAATATATAGTTAGTAGTAGACTCTAGGCTGTATAAGAAACATAATATATAGTTAGTAGTAGACTCTAGGCTGTATAAGAAACATATATATAGTTAGTAGTAGACTCTAGGCTGTATAAGAAACATATGATATATAAGTAGTAGACTCTAGGCTGTATAAGAAACATAATATATAGTTAGTAGTAGACTCTAGGCTGTACAAGAAACATATATATAGTTAGTAGTAGACTCTAGGCTGTAAAGAAACATGATCTAAGTTAGTAGTAGACTCTAGGCTGTACAAGAAACATATATTATAGTTAGTATAGACTCTAGGCTGTATAAAGAAACATGATATATAGTTAGTAGTAGACTCTAGGCGTATAAGAAACATAATATATAGTTAGTAGTAGACTCTAGGCTGTAAAGAAACATATATATAGTTGTATAGACTCTAGCTGTATAAGAAACATAATATATAGTTAGTAGTAGACTCTAGGCTGTATAAGAAACATAATATATAGTTAGTAAGACTCTAGGCTGTACAAGAAACATAATATATAGTTAGTAGTAGACTCTAGGCTGTATAAGAAACATAATATATAGTTAGTAGTAGACTCTAGGCTGTATAAGAAACATAATATAATGTTAGTAGTAGACTCTAGGCTGTACAAGAAACATAATATATAGTTAGTAGTAGACTCTAGGCTGTAAAGAACATAATATATAGTTAGTAGTAGACTCTAGGCTGTACAAGAAACATATATATAGTTAGTAGTAGACTCTAGGCTGTACAAGAAACATAATATATAGTTAGTAGTAGACCTAGGCTGTATAAGAAACATAAAATATAGTTAGTAGTAGACTCTAGGCTGTATAAGAAACATAATATATAGTTAGTAGTAGACTCTAGGCTGTATAAGAAACATAATAATAGTTAGTAGTAGACTAGGCTGTATAAGAAACATAATATATAGTTAGTAGTAGACTAGGCTGTATAAGAAACATATATATAGTTAGTAGTAGACTCTAGGCTGTATAAGAAACATAATATATAGTTAGTAGTAGACTAGGCTGTATAAGAAAACATAATATATAGTTAGTAGTAGACTCTAGGCTGTACAAGAAACATGATATAAGTTAGTAGTAGACTCTAGGCTGTATAAGAAACATATATATAGTTAGTAGTAGACTCTAGGCTGTATAAGAACATAATATATAGTTAGTAGTAGACTAGGCTGTACAAGAAACATAATATATAGTTAGTAGTAGACTCTAGGCTGTACAAGAAACATAATATATACAGTACCAGTCAAAAGTTTGGACACACCTACTCATTCAAGGGTTTTTCTTTATTTTACTATTTTCTACATTGTAGAATAATAGTGAAGTCATCAAAACTATGAAATAACACATGGAATCATGTAGTAACCAAAAAGTGTTAAACAAATCAAAATATATTTGAGATTCTTCAAAGTAGCCACCCTTTGCCTTGAATACAGCTTTGTACACTCTTGGCATTCTCTCAACCAGCTTAGTGGAACGGTATCAAATACATCAATCACATGGTTTCCAGGTGTTTGATGCCATTCCATTTCCTCCGTTCCAGCCATTATTATAAGCCGTCCTCTCCTCAGCAGCCTCCTATGAACTCAATATACTTTAAAATTAGTAAAACCATTTTGAAACTGCGTAGAAATTATATTGTACCTATATTCATACAGTATCTTGACTGTGTCCAGCTCACTAATAATCACTACATTCATATACAGTATCTTGACTGGGTCCAGTTCACTGAATCACTACTTCATATACAGTAACTTGACTGTTTCCAGTTCACTGATAATCACTACATTCATATACAGTATCTTGACTGTGTCCAGCTCACTGATAATCACTACATTCATATACAGTATCTTGACTGTGTCCAGTTCACTGATAATCACTACATTCATACCGTATCCTGTGTCCAGCTCACTGATAATCACTACATTCATATACAGTATCTTGACTGTGTCCAGCTCACTGATAATCACTACATTCATATACAGTATCTTGACTGTGTCCAGCTCACTGATAATCACTACATTCATATACAGTATCTGACTGTGTCCAGTTCACTGATAATCACTACATTCATATACAGTATCTTGACGTGTCCAGCTCACTGATAATCACTACATTCATATCCAGTATCTTGACTGTGTCCAGTTCACTAATAATCACTCAAATGAAAGCTAGACAGTCGGGGACATAAAAATAATAGGACAATTGTTTAGCAAATTGGGGCGGCAGGGTTAGCCTAGTGGTCAGAGCGCTGGTAACCGATAGTTGTTATCACAGTGGGGAGCCGTCCCTTCTCTTGCCCTGCGGCGGCAGGGTAGCCTAGTGGTCAGAGCGTTGGGCTGGTAATCCGAAAATTTTTACAGAGAGGAAATATATTTTCAGTGCAGTCCCCGGAGAGCGTTGAAGACCGACTGCGGCCCCCGGGGCTAAATGAAACTGACAGCCCTGCTCTAGGCTGTACAGGAAGCACGCAGACATGAAGGACGTTGTGTTGAGTTAGATCAGCTGACAGAAGACATCTGGACAAAGATTCTTGAATCCTTTGCGAGATGTAGAAATAATCAAGTATATTTKTATTCTATTCTGTCACTAGGCTGTACAGTAAACATGCAAAGAGCTGTGTAGAGCGTTGAGTCAGATTTAGTTGACTGAAGACATCTCTAGGTGAATCTAGGCTACTATAGTGTGGTGAGACTCATGACTGTTATAGGAGACTGATCCAGTGTTCTCCAAATCCAGTTGAAGACCCTGATTGGTTGAATATTTGAATCAGATGTGTGTGAATCAGGGCTAGATCAAAGGGCCCTGTACACACCCAGTAGCACCCCAGGACTGGAGAACACTGGACTAATGCAAACGTAGCTTACTCTGCCCTCTCCCACTCTGTACTGTCCCCTCCCCYTCATTCAGAATGTGAACGGGATCAAGTACCACGCCAAGAACGGCCACCGGACACAGATCCGCGTCCGCAAGCCTTTCAAGTGCCGCTGTGGGAAGAGCTACAAGACGTCCCAGGGCCTGAGGCACCACACCATCAACTTCCACCCRCCCGTCTCCACCCACATCCACAAGATGCAGCAGTAGCACYGTCCCCACAGAAATAGATCCCTTGAACATCATCCTGTTCTAGTGATTCTGTTTCTATGGACCCACCATCACCAGAAATGGCTGTGTCCCATTCCACACACACACTTTCCTTCTTCTTCCAGTACACTACTCTTTTATTGCATGCTTTAAAATTACCTTATTTGTATTTTTTATTTTTATTTTACATTTTTTGGAATGTATTTTCTTGACAGCTGTGTACTTTTTCACATTTGAGCGATCATGTGTCTTTTTGATAACGTTTTTGGCACATAGGACTTGCTGTTAAGATGATGATGCATGGCGTTTGAAAGCGAGCGTATTGCCACGTTCAAAACACCTTCGGAACTCTCACATATGCAGGGATCTTTTTTCTTTTTTTTGTGACTGGGAATTCCGAATGGTCATCCAACTCGGAATTCCAAGTCGGAAACTCTGGCATCTTTCTAGAGCTCTGACTTTCCGACCTGAAATCACTGGACCTGTTTTTTCCCCGCGAGTTCCCAATTGTCTTGAAAGCACCATGAGCAAGGTTCAACGCCATGCTTCTGGGCTGTGTTCGAGGCAAAACCCGTGGAACATTTACATACAGATATGTTGTGTACATTGCAACCTATATGAATTTGACTTGAGTGTTCAGGTAATGCTGTTTGTTTGAAAAGGGGCATGGAGTGGGTGAGGCCAGGGAAGAAAGACAAAGCATCACCCACCACACCATACAACAGGAGGCAAAAATCTGAATGTTTGTAAAAGATGACGATATACAGTGGGGAGAACAAGTATTTGATACACTGCCGATTTTGCAGGTTTTCCTACTTACAAAGCATGTAGAGGTCTGTCATTTTATCATTAGGTACACTTCAACTGTGAGAGACGGAATCTATCAAACAAATCCAGAAAATCACATTGTATGATTTTTAAGTAATTAATTTGCATTTTATTGGCATGACATAAGTATTTGATCACCACCCAACCAGTAAGAATTCCGGCTCTCACAGACCTGTTAGTTTTTCTTTAAGAAGCCCTCCTGTTCTCCTCATATTACCTGTATTAACTGCACCTGTTTGAACTCGTTACCTGTATAAAAGACACCTGTCCACACACTCAATCAACAGACTCCAACCTCTCAATGGCCAAGACCAGAGAGCTGTGTAAGGACATCAGGGATAAATTGTAGACCTGTACAAGGCTGGGATGGGCTCAGGACAATAGCCAAGCAGCTTGGTGAGAAGGCAACAACTGTTGGCACAATTATTAGAAAATGGAAGAAGTTCAAGATGACGGTCAATCACCCTCGGTCTGGGGCTCCATGCAAGATTTCACTCGTGGGGCATCAATGATTGAGGAATGTGAGGGATCAGCCCAGAACTACACGGCAGGACCTGTCAATGACCTGAAGAGAGCTGGACACAGTCTCAAAGAAAACCATTAGTAACACACTAGCGCGTCATGGATTAAAATCCTGCAGCGCACGCAAGGTCCCCCTGCTCAAGCCAGCGCATGTCCAGGCCGTCTGAAGTTGCCAATGACCATCTTGGATGATCCAGAGAGGAATGGGAGAAGGTCATGTGGTCTGATGAGACAAAAATAGAGCTTTTTGCTTCTAAACTCCACTCGCCGTGTTTGGAGAATAGAAGGATGAGTACAACCCAAGAACACCATCCCAACCGTGAAGCATGGAGGTGGAAACATCATTCTTTGGGGATGCTTTTCTGCAAGGGACAGGACGGCTGCACCGTTTGAGGGGAGGATGGATGGGGCCATGTTCTCGCGAGATCTTGACCAACAACCTCCTTCCCTCAGTAAGATGCATGGTGTATGAGATTGGGGCTGTTCCAGCATGACAACGACCCGAAACACAAACAGCCAGGGCAATAAGGAGTGGCTCCGTAAGAAGCATCTCAAGGTCCTGGAGTGGGCCTAGCCAGTCTCCAGACCTGAACCCAATAGAAAATCTTTGGAGGAGCCGAAAGTCCGTATTGCCCAGCGACAGCCCCGAACCTGAAGGATCTGGAGAAGGTCTGTATGGAGGAGTGGGCCAAAATCTGCTGCAGTGTGTCAACCTGGTCAAGAACTACAGGAACGTATGATCTCTGTAATTGCAAACTAAGGTTTCTGTACAAAATTCAGTTCTGCTTTTCTGATGTATCAAATATTATGTCATGCAATAAAATGCAAATTAATTACTTAAAAATCATACAATGTGATTTTCTGGATTTTGTTTTAGATTCCTTCTCTCACAGTTGAAGTGTACCTATGATAAAAATGACAGACCTCTACATGCTTTGTAAGTGGGAAAACCTGCAAAATTGTCAGTGTATAAATACTTGTTCTCTCCCACTGTATTCTGAAGGAATGTATAAACTTCATAATCAGGTGTAAAATAGTATTCCCTTTATATATTTTTTTCCATGTTCTGAAAGTGTCGTTTTTATGATTCACTTTGCTAGGATTTTCACTCAACTTGTTTTGTGTTTTAGAACTAAAAGACTCTCAGGTGACAATTCCCGCCAAGCATTTCAGCACCACAATCCTGCCCATGTGTTCTGATAGGCTGTGTCCCAAACGGTCACCTGGTCAAACAAAAGTAGTGCACTATATAGGGAGCCATTTGGGAAACACACAGTATTTTAGAATAGCTGTTATGCTGTTCACTGGAATCTTGGGAGTCACAGGAGTCCCAGTTATCCAGAGCCCTTCAATTCTAGGGTGCTGATCAGTTTATCTTCTTCGCCAAAGCCGTTTTGAAGCATTTAAAGCATTTGTAGTAACCAGTTGCCAACAGAATTAGGATGGTTTCCGTTGCCAATAACTCTCTGCTGCTGCACACACCAACCTGACATGTAGCAGTCACAGGAACTAGAGAGAGCCAGACCGGAAGTACTCGACTTTTCCAAGGATTTTACATTTGTTCAGATCTCCAGTGTTTTCTGTGGTGAGATTATGTATCTGGTTGCCTTGAATTGTAGACACAAGATTGAGTTCCAATTCCAGTAAGTATGTATAGCTTCATAGTGACTCTTCAGGAATGGCTAACTTGAACTAGAGTAGACATTCTTGTCAAAATAAAAGATGGCCAGATCTCACTTCTGGTCTATTTCTCCTCTTTTGTCCCTCTAGCCTCTTAATGTAGTCTAATAAAAGGTACTGTGTCATACTGGTGATCAGAGAGAGCAAGGGCTAATCAACAACCCATCAAAACATCACACTGCATGGAAATCAATGTCCTTATGGAACTACACGTTAAGGTGCGTTCCAAATGGTAGCCTAATTGTAGCCTATTCCTCTAGTCCATAGGACTCTGGTCAAAAGTAGTGCATTAAATAGGGAATAGGGTGCATTTGGAATGCAAATGGTCATTGACAGTATTATACTGCCAGTACATATGGAGGGAAGTATTTGATTTATGAGTTTATAGCTTAAATGTATTTTGTTCATAGCATTAAATGATGCTTTTATTCATATGTTTCTGGAGAATGGTGACGGCTTACTGTGGTGTGTGGTATATTATTTTAACCCGTTTTTAACTAGGACAGGCTCCGTATAAGAACAAATTATATAATACGACGGATAGTACCGGGGAACAGTGGGTTAATCGCTGTGTATTCACAGGAACAGAACGACAGATTTTTACCTTGTCAGCTCGGGATCCTCACAGCTGCAACTCTTTTGGTTCTGGCCCAAAGCTCTAACCACTAGGCTACCTGCCACCCCTAATAACTAAGGCAACAGCTAGAGGTTGTTTTGTAGCTGACGGTGATGTACAAAACTAGCTGTGATTACATTACAATCTGCTCTGTTGCCTGGACATTTCTCACCATTACAGATGTTTTCATTGAGACGCGTGCTACAAAGTAGCCTGACTGAGTATGTACATGTAGAAGTGGCTATATTATGTCTGATACTCTATATTGTTCCAAACAGACTTTATTAGTTCAGATTTCATTACATGGGACTCAAAGAAATCAAAGGTTTCTATAATCGTAAATAACAAAGAATAGTTTGATCTAACAGAATCCTGGCATGTTAATCAGTAGCGATAGGTGAAACATGACTTCTTTATTCAGACAACCAAACCAGTGGAGAACTAAATCATGGAATCAACTGACACTCAAATACAGCTCTTTTTAACCAGACATCACATACTGAGAAAGCTTATAATGCCGTTGGCTCTTAAAATAGATGATTTAAGATATATATAATAATCAGGTTGAGAAGCAAATGATTTGTTCCACTGTCTGCATATAGTGCACCGAGGCGGTTGCTTTCTAAACATAATGAATCCTGAATTTTACTATGAAGCTCAGGGGAAAGCATTTTGGTTGAACAGTTAAATGCATGTTTTGGTAAAACGCTTGATGTAGCTTACTTTCCTGACTTCACGTAGTGTCCTGGGACTGATCAAGTGGTCAGAGATGAGCACAGCCATAGCATTTCACACTCTCACTACATAGAATCAGAGGAATAACAAATTAAATGGACACTTCATGTTAAAGAAGCTATTATTAAAGACTGATTCACAGATATATAGCCCTGGTCTGAATTATACATCAAATCAGAGCACCAATCACACTGCCGAATATGAAGACCTTTTCCCTAGTTAATAAAAGACGCTAATCAAAACGTCAGCGGTCCTAAAAGTGAATCAGATGAGTTCGTCACACCTGTTACATGTGCAGGGGGAAAAGGCAGTTTCATTTTCAGTGGCGACTGACAGAAAGGAAGTTTAGTCAAAGTTGAGCAGTTGGCGGAGTCAAAGTGGGTGAGCACGTGGTTCTCAAGATCTTCTGGTCGAGTCGAGGGGGAACTGCTCGCTGCACATGGGGCACACCTTCCAGTGGCTCTCTACATGCTCCGCAAACTTACTCTGGTCGTAGTTGGGGGGAAGATCACCTCACACAGTGGACAGCGCATGTGACGTTCACACTGCACAGAGGAGAGAGAGAATGGAGTTAGGAAGAGATGGGGAAAGAAAACAAGCAAGATTAGAGAGGAAGGTATTGAGAGAGCAACCAAGAGAGAAGGTATTGAGAGAGCGACCAAGAGAAAGGTATTGGAGAGAGCAACCAGGGAGAGAGGTATTGAGAGAGCAACAGGGAGAGAGGTATTGAGGAGCACAGGGAGAAGGATTGTGCGAAGGCAACCGGGAGAGAGGTATTGAGAGAGCAACGAGAGAAGAAGGTATGGCGAGAGCAACAGGGAGAGAAGGTATTGAGAGAGCAACAGAGAGAGAAGGTATTGCGAGAGAACAGGGAGAGAAGGTATGAGAGAGAACAGAGAGAGAAGGTATTGCGAGAGCAACAGGAGAGAAGGTATTGACGAGAGCAACAGGAGAGAAGGTATTGCGAGAGCAACAGGGAGAGAAGGTATTGAGAGAGCAACAGGGAGAGAAGGTATGAGACAGCAACAGAGGAGAAGGTATTGAGAGGAGCGTTGTGTTAATGAGCGCCAAGTGATGATGTTGGCAGAGGGCGCAGAGCAGCAAGCTAACAGGCTAATAAAGACCATCTGTCAGGGTCTACTCTACGTGGGTGGCCACTAGCTGGCCACTCATGTTAACACCTACATTACAGAACAAAGACTTTACACAGGTTGGAGCTGGGATGCTGTGCTGGGGTAAGAGACCAACTTCAATGCATTTTTGGGAGCTCAGGCCTTCAGTGTGTGGTGTGTGTGTGTGTGTGTGTGTGGTTACCTGGACTCGAAGCCAAGGGGAGTCTGTCCATCATTTAAGAATGGGCTGTGGGGTTCAGTAGTTGGCTGCAGGCTGTTCATTGGCATTGCCCTGTGGTGGAGGGTAGAAAACTACTTCAGAATAATCCTCCCACTGTGTATGATGCAACATATCGCTGAGTGAACCTCAGTGGGGCTGGTGTCACTTAAATCAGAGAACAGCTGTAACGGCTGGAATAAAGGTAACAGTATCAAATCAAACATGCTTTCATAACGTACACTTTATTCAACTCCAGTTATTACTAGGAGCCTCCCCTCACCAGCCTCCTCTGTCTAGGCTTTAAGGGCCAGATTAGCTGACTACCTGCGGTTGTTTGTAAGACTAGCTGACTACGCGGTTGTTGTCAGACTAGCTGACTACCGCGGTTGTTGTTGTCAGACTACGCTGACTACCAGCGGTTGTTGTCAGACTAAGCTGACTACCGCGGGTTTGATTGTCAGACTAGCTGACTACCGTCCCACGCGGTTGTTGTCAGACTAGCTGACTACCGCGGTTGTTTTGTCAGACTAGCTGACTACCGCGGTCGGTTTTGTTGTCAGACTAGCTGACTACGCGGTTGTTTTCAGACTAGTGACTAGTGACTTACTCACCTGTGCGGTTGTTTTCAGACTAGCTGACTACCGCGGTTGTTTCAGACTAGCTGACTACCGCGGTGGTTTTCAGACTAGCTGACTACCGCGGTGGTTTTTCAGACTAGCTGACTACCGGGTGTTTTCAGACTTAGCTGGACTACCCGCGGTGGTTTTCAGACTAGCTGACTACCGCGGTTGGTTTTCAGACTAGCTGACTACCGCGGTGGTTTTCAGACTAGCTGACTACCGCGGTGGTTTTCACAGACTAGCTGACGTACCGCGGTTGTTTTCAGACTAGCTGACTACCGCGGTTGTTTTCAGACTAAGCTGACTACCGCGGTTGTTTTCAGACTAGCTGACCTACCCGCGGTTGTTTTTCAGACTAGCTGATACCAGCGCGTGGTTGTTTCAAGACTAGCCTAGACTCCCGGC
>NW_019948330.1:0-7903 GCF_002910315.2 Salvelinus sp. IW2-2015
TCTCCTCTCCTCTCCTCTCCTCCGCTCTTCTCTCTCCTCTCCTCCTCCTCTCCTCTCCTCTCTCTCCTCTTTCCCTCAATGTCCTCAACTTGTTCATCCTCTCCCTCTCTTTCCTCGCTCTCTCCCTCTCCTCTGGGCTACACATTAAGGAAGAAGCATAAGTCTCAAAACATTTTGTCCCTGGCATTGATCACTCGAGGACAATGTTGAAACAGTGTCCAGAACTAGAACACACACACACAACACACACACACACAAGACACACAGACACACAACACACACACAACACACAACACACACACACACACACACACACACCAACACACACACACACACACCCACACAACACACAAAATAGACACACCACACACACAATCACACACACACACACACACTGACCACTATGGACTAAACTAACACTCCATGATCCTCCACAAGCAAGGTCAATACCAACAACACAAAAACAATGGCTGTCAGAGTTTTACTATGGTTACGATAATTCCTTCCTCTCTCGTCCTCCTCCCTCCGCATCTCATCTCCCCTCCTCTCCTCTCTACATTCCTCTCATCTCGCCCTCCTTCTCCTCCTCTTCCTCTTATCTCACCTCTCCTCTCCTCCCATCTCTCTCAATCTCCCTACGTCTCGCTCTCTCCTCCTCAGGCCACTCCTCTCTTCTCCTCTTCTCTCCTCATCTGTCCTCCTCCTGAGTTATATTGTGTTGCTGCTAATTGAAGTTGTTTCTGTCCTCTCTGTTGCTGCATCTGTTTCTTTGTTCTCTGTAAACCTTTCTTCAGGAGCAGCGAACAGAAACCAACACTCAACACACATGTTTTTTTTTTGTCTGTTCTACTACACGTCTGGTGGTGAACAAAACACAGGGAAGAGAGGATGGAAGAGAGGAGAGAACGGAGAGAGGGGATGAAGAGGAGGAATGGGAAGGAAGGGATGAGAGGAAGATGGAAGAGACAGGAACAGAGAGAGGGATGAGAGTTGGAGTGAAGGGTTGAAGAAGAGACATGCTTGAGGGAGGGAGGGGGGAGGGAGGGAGGAGGGAGGGAGGGAGGGAGGGAGGTGAGGGAGGGAGGCGAAGGAGGAGGGGAGGGAGGCTGAATGGTGGGAGGAAACAAATAGAGGTTGGAGGGTTTGACTGGCATTTATTTCAACATTTATGTCCAGCCACATCCACCTCTCTCTCTCTTCTCTCTCTCATCTCTCGTCTACTCCTCTCGTTCTCTCGTCTCTCTCTCTGGTTCTCTCCTCTGTTCTCTCTTCTCGTTCTCTGTTCTCTCTCGTTCTCGTTCTTCTCTCGGTGCTCTCGTTTTCTCGTTCTCGTTCTCGTTCTCTCTCGTTTCCTGCTCGGTTCTCTTCTCTCTTCTCTCTTTTCATCTCTCGCTCCTCGTTCTCTCATCTATATCTCTCTTCATTCTATATCTCTCTCTCTGTCTCTCTGTCCTCTCTCGTTCTCCTCTCGCTCTCCGTCTCGCTGCTCTCCTCTCGTTCTCTCTCTCTCGTTCTGGTATGGTTTGTGGTCTCAGTGTTAACAGTCTGTACTGGTATGGTTTGTGGTCTCAGTAGACAGTCGTGTATTGGTATGGTTTGTGTCTCAGTGTAAAAGTCTGTACTGGTATGGTTTGTGTTTTCAGTTGTATTTGCTCATGTTTTCTTACATACTAACTTCAATAACACAGAACATAATGAAGGGACTATCTTTCTCTCTCGTCTCTCCACTATATCCCAGGTATATCAGCCCACCTCTAGGATCAGATTAGGAGCATGGCATCAGTCATTCCATGATGCAATACAACTAGGGAACACTTTGGGGTCTGGGGGCGGCAGGTAGCCTAGTGGTTAGAGCGTAGGGACTGTAACAAAGAAAGGTTGCTGAACAAGGTAAAACAATCTGTCCTTCTGCCCCTGAAACAGGCAGTTAACCCACTGGTTCCACAGAAGGCTGACATTGTAAATAAGAATTTGGTCTTAACTGATTTGCCTGGTTAAATAAAAGTAAAATATATATATATTTATATATAGCCCCTGCAATGCCTCACCTACTAACAGCTGAATGACATGTGTCTGATTGATGTATTTGAAAGACAGTAGAGCAGGGCAGTCAACCCTCTTCCTGGTGATCTACCGTCAGTGGTTCCAGTCCAACCCTCTTCTGGTGATCTACCGTCCTGTGTGTTTTCAGTCCAAACCCTCTCCTGGATGTCCACCGTCCTGTGGGTTTTCAGTCCAACCCTCTTCCTGGTGATCTACCGTCCTGTGGGTTTCCAGTCCAACCCTCTTCCTGGATATCTACCGTCCTGTGGGTTTTCAGTCAACCCTCTTCCTGGTGATACACGTCCTGTGGGTTTCCAGTCCAACCCTCTTCCTGGATATCTACCGTCCTGTGGGTTTTCAGTCAACCCTCTTCCTGGTGATCTACCGTCCTGTAGGTTATCAGTCCAACCCTCTTCTGGATATCTACGTCCTGTGGGTTTCCAGTCCAACCCTCTTCCTGAATATCTACCGTCCTGTGTGGTTTTCAGTCCAACCCTCTTCCTAGTGATCTACCGTCCTGTGGGTTTTCAGTCAACCCTCTTCCTGGTGATCTACTCCGTCTGTGGGTTTCCAGTCCAACCCTCTTCCTGGATATCTACCGTCCTGTGGGTTCCAGTCCAACCCTCTTCCTGGATATCTACCGTCCTGTGGGTTTTCAGTCAACCCTCTTCCTGGTGATCTACCGTCCTGTAGGTTATCAGTCCAACCCTCTTCCTGGATATCTACCGTCCTGTGGGTTTCCAGTCCAACCCTCTTCCTGGATATCTACCGTCCTGTGGGTTTCCAGTCCAAACCCTCTTCCTGAGATCTACCGTCCTGTGGGTTTCTAGTCCAACCCTCTTCCTGAGATCTAGTCCTGTGGGTTTTCAGTCAACCCTCTTCCTGGATACTACCGTCCTGTGGGTTTTCCAGCCCAACCCTCTTCCTGGAGATCTACTGTCCTGTGGTTATCAGTCCAACCCTCTTCCTGGAGATCTACTGTCCTGTGGGTTTCAGTCCCAACCCTCTTCCTGAGATCTACTGTCCTGTGGGTTTTCAGTCCAACCCTCTTCTGGATATTCTACCGTCCAGTGGGTTTCCAGTCCAACAACCCTCTTCCTGGATATCTACCGTCCTGTGGGTTCCAGTCCAACCCTCTTCCTGTTGATCTACCGTCCTGTGGGTTTCCAGTCCAACCCTCTTCCTGGTGATCTTACCGTCCTGTGGGTTTTCAGTCCAACCCTCTTCCTGGATATCTACCGTCCTGTGAGTTTCCAGTCCAACCCTCTTCCTGGTGATCTACCGTCCTGTGGGTTTCCAGTCCAACCCTCTTCCTGGTGATCTACCGTCCTGTGGGTTTTCAGTCCAACCCTCTTCCTGGTGATCTACCGTCCTGTGGGTTTTCAGTCCAACCCTCTTCCTCGCTGATCTACCGTCCTGTGGGTTTTTCAGTCCAACCCTCTTGCTAGATATCCAACATCCTGTGGGTTTCAGTCCAACCCTAATTTAACACACCTGATTCTACTAAATTAGCTGCTCAACAAGACTATAACTAGCTGAATCAGATATGCTAAATTAAGGTTGTGATGAAAAACATACAGGACAGTAGATCTCCAGGAAGAAGTTTGGGCAGCCCTGAAGTAGAGCATGTTATGGAATTACATTAAATTGACAGGTTAGGTTGAACACTATGCTTGCAGAAGTCCTACTTTTGTGTTTCAAAGACTATTCCCAGTAAGTCTAATAGTGCGCTATTTGGCCCTGCACAAAAGTAGTGCACTACACAGATAATAGGGTCTCATTTGGGATTCACCTATGTTATGTGAATTTCATCACATTGATATAGGTTTGACACTGCAAGGCTTTAATGCAGTAGACCTGTTTTCTTTATGTTCAAAGTCTCACCTGGCTAGGAGTTTCCTCCCATCTTTAAATGTACAGTCTCACCAGGCTACAGAGGCTAGGTAGCTTCCTCCCATCTTTAAATGTACAGTCTCACCAGGCTACAGAAGTCTAGGGTAGTTTCCTCCCATCTTTAAATGTACAGTATCACCAGGCTACAGAAGTCTAAATGTAGCTTCCTCCCATCTTTAAATGTACAGTCTCACCAGGCTACAGAAGCCTAATGTAGCTTCTCCCATCTTTAAATGTACAGTCTCACCGGGCTACAGAAGCCTGAGGTAGTTTTCCTCCCATCTTTAAATGTACAGTCTCACCAGGCTACAGAAGCCTAGGGTAGTTTCCTCCCATCTTTAAATGTACAGTCTCACCAGGCTACAGAAGCCTAGGGTAGCTTCCTCCCATCTTTAAATGTACAGTCTCACCAGGCTACAGAAGCCTAAGGTAGCTTCCTCTCATCTTTAACTAGTTCTAAATTGCTGACCGCTATTAGAATGAAATGAATAGCTTCAACATGGAATATTCTAGCTCTGTGCCTAGATGTTCCTTCCTAAAAGAGACCCCTCACAAGGCCTGGGAAATGCACGGTGTATTGTAGGGTACATGTCTAGACATTGGGGAGGTAGATGTTGAGTTATAGGTTACTTGCCATTTGTGGTAGATATTGTACAATTTGAAAGAGCCCTATTGTGTCCACACACCTATATCCCTGTACGGTCTACACGGCTGTTACACGGCCTGTTACACGGTCCTGTTACACGGCCGTTACACGTTCCGTTACACGGTTCCTGTTACACGGTTCCTGTTCACGGTTCTGTTACACGGTTCTGTTACACGGTTCTGTTACACGGCCCGTTACACGGCCGTTACACGGCCTGTTACACGGCCCTGTTACACGGTTCCTGTTACACGGTTCCCTGTTACACGGTTCCCTGTTACACGTTCCTGTTAACACGTCTCTGTCCCTGTTAACGGTTTCTGTTACACGTTGTACACCGTCCTGTTACACGGCTGTTACACGGTTCCTGTTACAACGGTCCTGTTACACGGTTCTGTTACACGCGTGTCTCCGTTACACGGCCTTAACGGCCCTGTTACACGGTTCCTGTTACACGGTCCTGTTACAATACGTGTTCCTGTTACACGGTCCTGTTCACGTCCTTCGTATACACGGTCCTGTTAACACGGTCCTGTTACACGGCCCTGTTACACGGCCCTGTTACACGGTCCTGTTACACGGTCCTGTTACACGGTCCTGCCGGTTCCGTGCTGAGCCTTAACCTGTTAGCCCTGTAACGGTTTACACGCCTTGTTACACGGTCCTGTTACACGGTCCTGTTACAGCGGTCCTGTTACACGGTCCTGTTACACGGTTCCTGTTACACGGTCCTGTTACACGGCCCTGTTACACGGTCTGTTTACACGGTCCTGTTACAACGGTCCTGTTACACGGCCTCCTGCCACGGTCCGTGTACACGGATCCTGTTACACGGTCCTGTTACACGTCCTGTTACACGGCCTGTTACACGGTCTGTTACACGGTCCTGTTACACACGGTCCTGTTACACGGTCCTGTTACGCGTTTCCTGTTACACGGTCCGTACACGGTCCCTGTTACACGGTCCGTTACACGGTCCTTGTTTACACGGTCCGTTACACGGTCCGTTACACGGTCCGTTACACGTCCCGTTACACGGTCCTGTTACACGGCCCTGTTCACACGTCCTTACACGGCCCTGTACACGTCCTGTTACGCGGTTCTGTTACACGGTCCCGTTACACGGTCCTGTACACGGTTCCTTTACACGTCCGTTACACGGTCCTGTTACACGGCCCTGTTACACGGCCCTGTTACACGTCTGTTACACGGTTCCTGTTACACGAGGTTCCTGTTAGTAGAATAATAACATTTGAAGAGAGATCACCCACACCATATATATGGATACTTGAGGTAATGGTGCAGCTCGTACCTGTCTCAGCATTTCAGAAAGCAGTGACTCAAATATCTTGACACATTCCAGATGTTGTATTTGAACCAATATTGACGTATGAACCTCTAAAGGAGTTACATGATGAGGAAGGAGATATTTCCCTGTCTTGAAAGGATACGATACGTATAGATTTATAAAGAAGCGCTATAGGCTACAGATCACCGTTGGATTGATCAGGTATTAATAGTTTGACGTCTAACTTTTTTAAAATTATTGATCTGTTCAGTGCCCTGCATGAGGAGTCAGTCTGCAGTGTATTGATTGTGGTGGTGGTTGTGAAATGGGTGGTGGTGTGTGTGTGTTGTGTGTGTGTGTGTGGTGTGTGTGGGTGTGTTGTGTGTGTTGTGTGTGTGTGTGTGTGTGTGTGTGTGTGTGTGTGTGTGTGTGTGTGTGTGTGTGTGTGTGTGTGTGTGTGTGTGTGTGTGTGTGTGTGTGTGTGTGTGTGTGTGTGTGTGTGTGTGTGTGTGTGTGTGTGTGTGTGTGTGTGTGTGTCTGTGTGGCGTGTGGTTGTGTGTGTGTGTGTGTGTGCGTGCCCATAGTGTGCACTCATACACTCCCTCACATGGATTTAAAAGTAATGGACTGCGGTGAGGAATATGGTGGAAACTCCCTCCTATACAGCCATGCTTACACCCATCCAGTGTTTTTAGATGGGAGTGTACAAGTGGAAACCTCTGGGGTTTATTTTGCCTTTATATAACCAAGAAAGTATTTCGATAACACCTTTCTCTTGTACAGTACGACCTGACCAAGATCAGGTCGTTACTGTAGATGAAAGGTAGATAATCAAATCAGCRCTGGCTACGTTTACGACTAGATTTAAAGGCCCAGTGTAGTCAGAATCATGATTTCCCWGTTTTTTTTTCTGTATATTTCCACACTATGAGGTTGGAATATTACTGTGAAATTGTGAAAAATTAGGATAATGCCTTTTTAGTGTAATAGGTGTTTGAAAAGATGTCAGCCTGTTTTGGTGGGGTGGAGTTTTGGCCTTCCATGGTGACATCACCACGTGTTAATATTATTAATAGACCAATAAGAACGAGAGTTCCAACCCTCTCTGCCAATAGCAGCTAGCTTTCAGTTTTCCCCCTCCCCACTCAGACCCGTTCCAGACAGTCCTTTGCTAAACTCTTGCTTGAGAAATTGTTATTTTATAAGAAACTATATGTTGGTTTCTTTTTGACTAATTTAATAGAAAACAATCACAGTAAAAGGTATTTAATTGTTAGCATGAAATTATTTGATATAAAACAGCTGCATTGGACCTTGCTTTTCTCTCTTTTTTAAACATGTTTTATTTTAATTTTATGAAAGTACAGATTCAGAGCTTCCAAATGGTATATAATCTTTAGTTGAAGACGCTTTAACTCCCGTGATGACTCCAACTACACTGTATATACCATATTGAATCTCTGAGTCTGTACTTTTATCAAATAAAATACAAATAAACAAAGCTGATCACAGATCAATCAGATCCAATGCATCCGTTTTTACACGGGAAAGTTATTCTGCTTTGAAAGCTGATCAACTTGTTATTAACCCACTTAGGAGACAAGTAGGAGAAAAGGCATTCTGAATAATTTCTATGAGATTTTCACATTAAACTCTTAAAACGGTGCTATCTAGAACCTAAAGGGTTTTTCGGCTGTCCCCATAGGAGAACCCTTTGAAGAACGTGTTCGGGTTCCAGGTAACACACAAGGTTCTCCTATGTGGACAGACAAAGAACCCTTAGGAACCCGTTATTCTAAGCGTGTAGCTGGACAGCTCTTTTTGGTGTACGCCCATTCAGCTCCGTTCACACCCTCTTAAGCCTTAGTCCCGCCCATCCCTTTAGGAATTCACCTGTAAACTCATTGCCAACCGTCAGCGTGGTCAGCCCATCCATTATCTCAGCCAATCATAGCCAACCGTCAGCGTGGTCAGCCCATCCATTATCTCAGCCAATCATAGCCAACCGTCAGCGTGGTCAGTCCATCCATTATCTC
>NW_019948330.1:14977-16209 GCF_002910315.2 Salvelinus sp. IW2-2015
TGGGATGAGGCTGTCTCTATACCTGTCTCTATACCTGTCTCTATACCTGTCTCTATACCTGTCTCTGTTCCTTCTCTCTCCATACCTGTCTCTATACCTGTCTCTATACCTGTCTCTATTACCTGTCTCTATACCTGTCTCTGTTCCTCTCTCTCCATACCGTCTCTATACCATCTCTATACCTGTCTCTATACCTGTCTCTAATGATCCTCACTGATCCTACAGTGACATCTGTGAGTCTTCCAGCTGACAGAGGCCTGTTCAGCAACGTTTCTCACCGTGACGTCCAACCAGAGGTGGTAGGGTTTGTGCAATAATACAGGTATATTCTTTAAAAAAAGTGTGTATGTGTATATAGGTATGTATATATGTATATCTATATAGGTACGTGTATGTATATATGTGTATATATGTATGTATATATGTGTATATATGTATGAATGTTTATGTATGGGTATGTATAGGTATGTACGTGTATGTATATGAATATATATATATACAGTATTTACCAAAATAAAATATATGGGGGATTGGAAATTATCCAGACAATTATATTGATGGAGGCAACGATCTCTCCGCAATACTAAGCTGATCCACCCCTTAAAAAGAATTAAAAAAATATATATATATATTTTTTTTAAATAAAACATATTTGTAAAAGGCATCTGTGAGTCCTCCAGCTGACAGAGGACTGTTCAGCAAGGTTTCTCACCGTGACGTCCAACCACGACAGTCGTTGTCATAGCGAGGTGCCATGGCGACAATACTGTAATAACTATGTTTCCAGACTGAGCTACAATCAAAGCAATCTGTCTCCATAGGAACTGGATGCCGAACCGCTGTCAGGTAGTCGTCGGGATGACGTGCGCGTCGCGCTCTCCTCTCTGTGCCACGGGACAGGAAGCAGCTACAGTTCCGTAACGACCTCTTGCTGGGCTTTAAAGAACACATCAAAAGATCTACTTTGTCAAAGGGGAAAGCTGACTCGGCTCACCTGCCCCACTTTCTGCCAGCTTCTCATTCCCTGGCTGAGAAAGATGAATGTCCTCAGAACAGCCTCAATTACGTCGGGGCATGGACTCTTTAAGGTGTTGAAAGCGTTCCTGCAGTAATGCTGGCCCCATGTTAACTCCAGTGCTTCCCACAGTTGTGTCAAGTTGGCTGTGTGTCCTTTGGGTGGTGGACCATTCTTGATACACACAGGAAACTGGTGAGTGTGAAAAACCCAGCAG
>NW_019948331.1:0-5319 GCF_002910315.2 Salvelinus sp. IW2-2015
GCCAGGCCTCTGGTCAATAAAGAGCTCTGTGTCTGGTCGTCAGGCTCTTGGTAATAAAGAGCTCTGGTCCGAGTCTGTCCAGGCTCTGGTCAATAAAGGAGTCTGGTCCAGTCTGTCCAGGCTCTGGTCAATATGAGGCTCTGGTCATATATGAGCTTTGGCTATAGAGCTCTGGTCAATATAGGCTCTGGTCATAAAGAGCTCTGGTCCGGTCCTGTCCAGGCTCTGGTCAATCAAAGAGCTGGTCTGCGTCCACGCTCTGGTCAATAAGAGCTCTGGTCCTGTCGCACTCTGGTCAATAAAGCTCTGTTGGTCTTGCGGCCGGCTCATATTTGGTCAATTAGAGCTCTGGGTCAATGAGCTCGGCAATAGAGCTCTGGTCGATTTCAGAGTCTGGTCAATAAGAGCTCTGGTCCTGGTCAGGCTCTGGTCAATAAAGAGCTCTGGTCTGTCCAGCTCTGGTCAATAAGAGCTCTCCAGTCGTCAATAGAGCTCTCTGGTCCTGTCCAGGTCTGGTCAATAAAGAGCTCTGGTCATATAGAGCTCTGGTCAATATAGCCTGGTAGAGCTTGGTCAATATAGAGCTTAGTCATTGAGTTTTCCATATAGAGCTCTTCAATGGCTTATAATAAGAGCTTGGTATATAGTGTAACAGACCTGGCTTCCTGTCAAGCTTCATAGAAGCTTAGTTCAATATAGAGCTGGTCTATCGACTCTGTCAATATAGAGCTCTGGTCAATAATGTCAATAAGAGCTCTGGTCCGGTCTTGTCCAGGCTCTGGTCATAATAGAGGCTTGTCAATAGGAGCTCTGGTCATTAGAGCTCTGGTCAATATAGAGCTCTGGTCAATATAGAGCTCTGCTCTGGTCCTGTCCAGGCTCTGGTCAATAAAGAGCTCTGGTCAATATAGAGCTCTGGTCAATATAGAGCTCTGGTCAATATAGAACTCTGGTCCGGTCCGGTCCAGTGGTTAACGTTTGACCACAGGGTCAAGAGCTCAGGAAACTACCCAACACACCGTTAGACTAAAACGATTCAGTTACAACAACATAACTACCCAGGATTCAGGACAATTATTCATTAACAAGACAGTTATCTATCTAGACGGCCGATTGGTTGAACGGCTGTCTAGACAGTGGTAGAAGTAGTGCACTATGTAGGGAATAGGGTGCCAGTTGCTATGGCCCTGGAGGAAGTTGTGCACTATGTAGGGAATAGGGTGCCAGTTGCTATAGCCCTGGTAGAAGTAGTGGACTATGTAGGGAATAGGGTGCCAGTTGCTATGGCCCTGGAGGAAGTAGTGGACTATGTAGGGAATAGGGTGCCAGTTGCTATGGCCCTGGTAGAAGTAGTGGACTATGTAGGGAATAGGGTTCAACCCCTGTCACTGCCCCTCTGTGTCTGATGCAACATCAGCTGGACTCATGACTTCTGTTATCTTGTTTGTCCAACTCACAGAGGCCAGCCACCGTCAGCTTACTAACCAGGCTAGGATAGAGTCACCCATTCTGTGTTGTAGCATGTAAAGCAAGGGTTCTGGGACTTTCTCAGCCTGGGAACCAAATTAGAAATTCAGTGTTTTCTTGGGACCCAAGGAAAATATGCAACTATACATAAATATTGGTACATTTCATTGCCCTTATGCCTAAAACAAATAACAATGACATTAAATATCCATGTAAATATATATTCATGTTTATTTTCCCCCATTAAAAACACTCTTACATATTAGTGTATTCCAGTTAAGAATAAAACGTATTATTGTATTTTAACAGCAACAGGTCCAACCTAGACTAGATTTCTACAGTAATTTCTACAGTAAGATGTACAGTAAACCTGATCAGTTTTCATCTGTACTGTTACTAAGGGTTGAACAATCAGTAGCCAGCTGGCTTTGGTGAATGTTAACTATTATCTGTGTCCAAGACCAGGGGATTGTTAGAAAGAGGAACTCACATCTGCTACTATGAGAGTTAGTTACTCTCTGATCATCACCTGTTATAAAATGACAACAAGGCCTTGCTAGTTGACTGACTGGTCCTCAGTCGAAGCCCAGTTTCCTGAAGCATCCTGTCCTGAAATAACTCTCTGGGTTTCCCATCATGCTGTGGATGTTTGGTCAGGACGTGTCGTTGTATTAAATGTGTTCGTTATGAGAGACTCATTACTAAGGGTGGTTAACACGAGTCCATTTGATCAGAACTTGTGGTTAACACGAGTCCATTTGATGAGAACTTGTGGTTAACACGAGTCCATTTGATCAGAACTTGTGGTTAACACGAGTCCATTTGATCAGAACTTGCGGTTAACACGAGTCCATTTGATCAGAACTTGTGGTTAACACGAGTCCATTTGATGKCAGCGGTGAGTGATGGCGAGTGAGAATAACAAGTCGGTACCGGACAGCGCTGCGTCGTGTGTTGCGGAATGAGCTTCAACAAAACTGCAGGAAAATGATCCGGTAAAACCGTGAAGTTCACCGGCAACTCCCACAAAGAGAGACCGCTGTTAAATCAGAGAGCGCAGATGCACTTGAACAAATCAATTCAGTAATTAATGAAATAATTATACATTTTACTCTGACCCATAGTTTAAAGAAAGGCTGGTATAGACTACATTATCATTCAATGGTTTCATTTGCTTCCTCTGTAAACGCCGTCACGGCCGTGTGTTTGTTGCTGAGGATCAATAACAGATATTAAAAGACTAACTAAATAACTAAATTCTTCTGG
Source organism: Salvelinus sp. IW2-2015 (assembly GCF_002910315.2). Classification (NCBI taxonomy): domain Eukaryota; kingdom Metazoa; phylum Chordata; class Actinopteri; order Salmoniformes; family Salmonidae; genus Salvelinus; species Salvelinus sp. IW2-2015. The sequence continues at coordinate 2,734 of NW_019948331.1, forward strand.
CGCGGAGCGCAGACAAGACGTAACAGTTTGAACCCGACGCATTGCGCAATAGTTGGCCGTGTCGTCAAACAGTTCCATGTGTCGTAAAGTGGTTCGTTCGGTTCCACACGATGTCTTGTCTGTTTGCGACGCTTTAATATCTCCGTAACAGGAAAACCCAACAGTTTAAAAAAAATATGTATTAACAACAAATCAATACAGAAAGTACATAAGGGAACACAAGTATATATAGATGATATATAATGGACAATCGAGTGTACAATATCACATTACAATTACACAAGGACCTTAAGGCACATACATACACTTACAATTCTAACAGCTTTTTTGTTAGTAGAGTATTTAACTGTCTTAAAATACAGTTAAATTTATTTTTGTTGGGTAAGAAAATGTATTTTTTTTGTTAGTAAATTTACATTTGTGAATATGAAATTTGGCCAAAAGAATAATTAAATGAATTACATAAAATATTTCAGCTTATTTTTATCGTATGTAAAGAATCCAAGCACTCTCCACAAAAACCAACTCAGAACTGTGCAGGGGTCCTGTTAATTCAATCACAGATCAATGAGAGGTTTAGTTATAATGCTGTATGAAAACATCTCCTTAACCACATATCACCATGGTTAATGCAGGCACTATTCTCCCTATTATAATTCACTAATCTTCCGACATTATCGTGGCTTGAAGAACTGAATGTGGTCATTTTTAGATTGAATCAAACCACCGCATTCTTTATTTAATGCGTAAAGGCTGTTTTTTTATTCATACATTTATTCAGAGAACACAAGGCAGCCACACCTGCAGAGCGTGTTACGTGACTAAATAAAGGCACGTCTGAATACGAAGTGTGTAGGAAAGGCATAAATATTATTTATTTAACAAGACATGTCAGTTAAGAACAAAATTCTTCTTTATGACGGCCAAACCCGGACGACGCTGGGCCAATTGTGCGCCGCCTTATGGGACTCCCAATCACGGCTGGATGTGATGTAGCCTGGATTCGAACCAGGTACTGCAGTGACGCCTCTGAGATGCAGTGTCTCAGACCGCTGCGCCACTCGGGAGCCCTTGTGCATTCAGACCCCTTGACTTTTTCACAATTTGTTACATTACAGCTAAAATAGATTTAAAAAATGTTCATCGACAATCTACACACAATAACCCATAATGACAATGCGAAAACAGGTTTTTATAAATTTAATTACAAATACAAAACAGAAATACCTTTTTAATATACAGTACCAGTCAAAAGTTGACACACCTACTCATTCAAGGGTTTTTCTTTATTTTTACTATTTTCTACATTGTAGAATAATAATGAAGACATCAAAACTATGAAATAGTTAGGTAGTCACTTCAAGTAACAGGTGTGTCTTGTTAAAAGTTATTTGTGGGCACTGCGTTCATCCACCTCTGGCCTGCTCGCCTCCCTACCACTGAGGAAGTACAGTTCCCGCTCAGCCCAGTCAAAACTGTTCGCTGCTCTGGCCCCCCAATGGTGGAACAAACTCCCTCACGACGCCAGGACAGCGGAGTCAATCACCACCTTCCGGAGACACCTGAAACCCCACCTCTTTAAGGAATACCTAGGATAGGATAAAGTAATCCTTCTCACCCCCCCCCCCTTAAAAGATTTAGATGCACTATTGTAAAGTGGTTGTTCCACTGGATGTCATAAGGTGAATGCACCAATTTGTAAGTCGCTCTGGATAAGAGCGTCTGCTAAATGACTTAAATGTAAATGTAAATGTAAATGAATTTCTTTCCTTAATGCGTTTGAGGCAATCAGTTGTGTTGTGAAAGAGATTTGCGTCAGTTCAAATCTGGTATCAGGACAAAATGTGATTCAGAGTCACCGAATATATTTTAAGTATTTTAATTAAACTCAAGCGATAAATGGTAAATGCAATTTTCGTATACAGTGATCCCTCGCCACTTCGCGGTTCACTTATCGCGGATTCGCTATTTCGCGGATTTTCATAATGCATTTTTTTTTTTTTTTTGGTGCATTGTGTCCTGCATTCTGATTCGCTAAAAACTCACTCCCGCTTCTTGTATCAAAACATGCTACGAATTGTGCTATCATTTTGTCGTCTCGTGCAGTTATGTGTACGTACATAAAACAGCTTGGCAAATTTACATTAAGTTGGCCAAATTATCTTGTAATTTCGAACATCCTCCTAAACCCATAATGTTCGACGAAACGGCCTACACGTGAGTCACTGTATTTGTATACATGTAATAGTTGCTAATTGTAAAAAATAAAAAGTTTTCTATTTCGCGGATTTCACTTATCGCGGGTCATTTTCGGAACGTAACCCCCGCGATAAACGAGGGATTACTGTATACGGGTTCGCTGTATCTCCACGCAGGGTAGAACAGGGAACTGGCAGGAAGTACGTAAACAGCTGTTCTTATACCGTGATGACGTAGTTCCAACACGTCTGTTGGCCTATCACAGTAGAGGCTGAGCGCGGTTTAGACTTTGCCCAGCCTATGCTGGCACCGGACTTGTCCAAGTCCCTTAGTGCTCTCTTCTGTCCACATCTGGTTGTTGGGTAGATTAATCCGTCTTGTCTGTGA
>NW_019948331.1:5344-16206 GCF_002910315.2 Salvelinus sp. IW2-2015
TCTGGTCAATATAGAGCTCTGGTCAATATAGAGCTCTGGTCAATATAGAGGCTCTGGTCAATATAGAGCTCTGGTCAATATAGAGCTCTGGTCATATAGAGCTTCTGGTCAATATAGAGCTCTGGTCTGGTCCTGTCCAGGCTCTGGTCAATATAGAGCTCTGGTCAATATAGAGCTCTGGTCAATATAGAGCTCTGGTCAATATAGAGCTCGTGGTCAATCATAGAGTCTGGTCTCTGCGTCCTGTCCAGGCTCTGGTCAATTAAGAGCTCTGGTCTGGTCCTGTCCAGGCTCTGGTCAATATAGAGCTCTGGTCAATATAAGAGCTCTGGTCAATTATAGAGCTCTGGTCAATATTAGAGCTCTGGTCAATATCGAGCTCTGGTCCTGTCCAGGCTCTGGTCAATATAGACTTTGGTCCTGTCCAGGCTCTGGTCAATATAGAGCTCTGGTCAATATAGAGCTCTGGTCAATATAGAGCTCTGGTCAATATAGAGCTCGTGCAATATAGAGCTCTGGTCTGGTCCTGTCCAGGCTCTGGTCAATATAGCGCTTCTGGTCAATATAGAGCTCTGTCAATATAGAGCTCTGGTCAATATAGAAGCTCTGGTCAATATAGAGCTCTGGTCAATATAGAGCTCTGGTCTTGGTCCTGTCCAGGCTCTGGTCAATATAGAGCTCTGTGTCAATATAGAGCTCTGGTCTGGTCCTGTCCAGGCTCTGGTCATATAGAGCTCGGGCAATATAGAGCTCTGCCGGTCAATATATAGAGCTCTGGTCAATATAGAGCTCTGCGTCCAAATAAGAGCTCTGGTCAATTATAGGAGCTCTTGGTCAAGTATAGAGCTCTGGTCCAGTTCCTGTCCAGGCTCTGGTCAATATAGAGCTCTGGTCAATATAGACGCTCTGGTCAATATAGAGCTCTGGTCCGGTCCTGTCCAGGCTCAGGCTCGCAATATAGAGCTCTGGTCCGTCCAGGCATCTGGTCAATATAGAGCTCTGGTCCTGTCCAGGCTCTGGTCAAGTCATAGAGCTTCTGGTCAATATAGAGCTCTGTCAATATACAGCTCTGGTCAATATAGAGCTCTGGTCCTGTCCAGGCTCTGGTCAATATAAGAGCCTGGTCCTGTCCAGGCTCTGGTCAATATAGAGCTCCGGTCCGGTCCAGTGGTATAACGTTTGACCACAGGGTCAAGAGCTCAGGAAACTACCCAACACACTGTTAGACTAAAACGATGCAGTTACAACAACATAACTACCCAGGATTCAGGACAGCAATTATTCATTAACTAGACAGTTATCTATCTAGATGGCCGATTGGTTGAACTGCTGTCTAGACGGTTATCTATCTAGACGGCGATTGGTTGAACGGCTGTCTAGACAGTGGTAGAGGTAGTGCACTATGTAGGGAATAGGGTGCCAGTTGCTATAGCCCTGGTGGAAGTAGTGCACTATGTAGGGAATAGGGTGCCCAGTTGCTATAGCCCTGGTAGAAGTAGTGCACTATGTAGGGAATAGGGTGCCCAGTTGCTATGCCCTGGTAGAAGTAGTGCACTATGTAGGGAATAGGGTGCAACCCCTGTCACTGCCACTCTGTGTCTGATGCAACATCAGCTGGACTCATGACTTCTGTTATCTTGTGTCCAACTCACAGAGGCCAGCCACCGTCAGCTAACTAACCAGGTGAGGATAGAGTCACCTCTCTTTTGTAGCGTGTAAAGCAAGGGGTTCTGGGACTTTCTCAGCCTGGGAACCAAATTAGAAATTCTGTGTTTCTTGGGACCAAGCTTAGGAAAATATGCAACTATACAAAATATCGGTACATTTCATTGCCCTTATGCCTAAAACAAATAACAATGACATTAAAATATATATTCATGTTTATTTTCCCCCATTAAAAACACTCTTACATATTAGTTGATTCCATTCAGAATAAAACGTATTATTGTATTTTAACAGCAACAGGTCCAACCTAGACACGTTTTCAACAGTAATTTCTACACGTAAGATGTACAGTAAACCTGATCAGTTTTCATCTGTACTGTTACTAAGGCTGAACTATCAGTAGCCAGCTGGCTTTGGTGAATGTTAACTATTAGCTGTGTCCAGACCAGGGGATTGTTAGAAAGAGGAACTCACATCTGCTACTGAGAGAGTTAGTTAGTTACTCTCTGATCATCACCTGTTATAAGATGACAAGGCCTTGCTAGTTGACTGACTGGTCCTCAGTCGAAGCCCAGTTTCCTGAAGCATCCTGTTCTGAAATAACTCTCTGGGTTTCCCATCATGCTGTGGATGTTTGGTCAGGACGTGTCGTTGTATTAAATGTGTTCGTTATGAGAGACTCATTACTAAGGGTGGTTAACACGAGTCCATTTGATCAGAACTTGTGGTTAACACGAGTCTTTGATCAGAACTTGTGGTTAACACGAGTCCATTTATTGAGAACTGTGGTTAACACGAGTCCATTTGCAAACAGGAACTTGTGTGAACGTCACATTTGATCAGAACTTACCGAGTCCATTTGATGAGAACTTGTGGTTAACACGAGTCTCTATGTATGATCGAGAACTTTTGTGGTTTAACACGAGTCCATTTGATTAGAACTTGTGGTTAACACGAGTCCATTGATCAGAACTTGTGTGTTAACACGAGTCCATTTGATCAAGAACTTGTGGTTAAACACGAGTCCATTTGATAGACCGTAAGAACTTGTTGCATTGTTAACACGAGTTCCATTTATTCAGAACTTGTGGTTGTGGTTAACACGAGTCCATTTGATCAGAACTTGTGGTTAACACGAGTCCATTTGATGAGAACTTGTGGTTAACACGAGCAGTCCATTTTGATCAGAACTTGTGTGTTAACACGAGTCCATTTGATTGAGAAACTTGTGGTTAACACGAGTCCATTTGATCAGAACTTGTGGTTAACACGAGTCCATTTGATCAGAACTTTGGGTTAACACGAGTCCATTTGATCAGAACTTGTGGTTAACACGAGTCCATTTGATTGACAGCGGTGAGTGATGGCGAGTGAGAATAACAAGTCGGTACCGGACAGCGCTGCGTCGTGTGTTGCGGAATGAGCTTCAACAAAACTGCAGGAAAATGATCCGGTAAAACCGTGAAGTTCACCGGCAACTCCCACACGAGCAGCTGCCAAACTGAACAGAGACCGCTGCTTAAAATCAGAGAGCGCAGATGCACTTGACCAAATAAATTCCAGTAAATAATGAAATAATTATAACACGTTACTCCGACACACCATTTACAGGTCCGCGACGACCCATCCTTTAAGAAAGGCTGGACTGTAAAGGGTTGGGGTCCGTGTTATCCAGGGTCACTGGGACGTTCCTACCGGAAATGGTAGTTGTTTATGGTTAAAAGGTGAAGATTTGTATAACTAAATGTCATCGTGTCTATCTGTAGGTAAGGTACGGGTCAGTTAGCGGTACGACKGTCCCAAGGATCCCGCGTAGCACTGACCCTAAAGTCCGCTAGCAGGTTCWGCTGTCTTGTGACACGCGGTCCTGCTGTTTCACTACATTGACGATATTACGAGCTGATTTGACTAAATACAAAATGTTGAATTAATGCATAATACATTTTAAAAAATGGACTTTCACATATTCAAGAAAAAGTTACAAGTTCACGTTGTATCTATTAGCAAACTTAGCTATGAGTTTCTAGCAAGCAAAAGTGGCAAACTTCACCCTGAAAACCACACGATAACCAAGCTATTTTATTTGTGAATAGTGTGCAAAAAGCAGAAATATAACTAGCTAACGTTGGCTAAAGAGTTATTTAACTGGGTACCCACCSGGTCGCTAGGCTGTGCAGCTGTCACCGTCGGAAATCTGACGTTTGGTGAAAGACAAACATGCAAATTGAGTTTACTAGAAAGGCAAAGTCCGCGAAACCTATAAACCAATCAGTGTACAGACAGGCGTGATGTCCACGCCCCCTTTCCCGCTGTCAGCCAATAAAAACACATAACAGAAACATCTGAACTGTCCAATGAAACTGATAGACAGTGATCAAAACACCCAGGGATGAAATAATACCGTACTGTACAATATATTGATTAAAGGGCCAATTAATAGTTGAATTCAACAATACTGTGGTATAATAACTTACTCTTACTGTACAATATATTGATTAAAGTGCCTATAAATAGTTGAATTATGAAATTATTATTATGATACAACATGGTACATTCAGCATTTAAATTGTTATAGTGATATGATAGATAGTATAGTACCTTAGGTCCCACCCTGTCAAAGACAGACAGTCAAGACAGTTACAATACAGACCAATAGGGTCAGTTATAGTACCTTAGGTCCCACCCTGTCAAAGACAGACAGTCATAACAGACCAATAGGGTCAGTTATAGTACCTTAGGTCCCACCCAGTCAAGAAAGACAGTCATAACAGAACAATGGTGGTAGACTATAGCAGTTATTAATTCAGACCCATTCAGATGGTGGTAGACTATAGCAGTATATCAGACCCATAACCATTCAGATGGTGGTAGACTATAGCAGTTATTAATTCAGACCCATAACATTCAGATGGTGGTAGACTATAGCAGTTAGACCCATAACCATTCAGATGGTGGTAGACTATAGCAGTTAGACCCATAACCATTCAGATGTGGTAGACTATAGCAGTTAGACCCATAACCATTCAGATGGTGGTAGACTATAGCAGTTAGACCCATACCATTCAGATGGTGGTAGACTATACAGTTATTGAATCAACCATTCAGATGGTGGTAGACTATAGCAGTTAAATTCAACCCATTCAGATGGTGGTAGACTATACAGTTCAGACCCATAACCATTCAGATGGTGGTAGACTATAGCAGTATAATTAGACCATTCAGATGGTGGTAGACTATAGCAGTATTTAGACCCATAACCATTCAGATGGTGGTAGACTATAGCAGTATTAAGTCAGACCCATTCAGATGGTGGTAGACTATAGCAGTTAGAACCAACCATTCAGATGGTGGTAGACTATAGCAGTATTAGACCCATAACCATTCAGATGGTGGTAGACTATAGCAGTTAGACCCATAACCATTCAGATGGTGTAGACTATAGCAGTAGTTAGACCCATAACCATTCAGATGGTGGTAGACTATAGCAGTTATAATTCAGACCATAACCATTTCAGATGGTGGTAGACTATAGCAGTTAGAATTCAGACCCATTCAGATGGTGGTAGACTATAAGCAGTATTAATTCAGACCCATAACCATTCAGATGGTGGTAGACTATAAGCAGTTATTAATCAGAACCATTCAGATGGTGAGACTATAACAGTTATATTCAGACCATAACCATTCAGATGGTGGTAGACTATAGCAGTTATAATTCAGACCCCATTCAGATGGTGGTAGACTATAGCAGTTAGACCCATAACCATTCAGATGGTGGTAGACTATAACAGTTATTAATCAGAACCCATTCAGATGGTGGTAGACTATAGCAGTTAGACCCATAACCATTCAGATGGTGGTAGACTATAACAGTTATTAATTAGACCCATAACCATTCAGATGGTGGTAGACTATAGCAGTTAGAATCAACCATTCAGATGGTGGTAGACTATAGCAGTTAGACCCATAACCATTCAGATGGTGGTAGACTATAGCAGTTAGAATCAACCCATTCAGATGGTGGTAGACTATAGCAGTTAACCCATAACCATTCAGATGGTGGTAGACTATAGCAGTTATAACCAAACCATTCAGATGGTGGTAGACTATAGCAGTTAAATTCAAACCATTCAGATGGTGGTAGACTATAACAGTTATTAATCAGACCCATTCAGATGGTGGTAGACTATAGCAGATTCAGACCATAACCATTCAGATGTGGTAGGACTATAGCAGATTAGACCCATAACCATTCAGATGGTGGTAGACTATAACAGTTATTAATCAGACCATTCAGATGGTGGTAGACTATAGCAGTAGACCCATAACCATTCAGATGGTGGTAGACTATAGCAGTTAGACCCATAACCATTCAGATGTGGTAGACTATAGCAGTTAGACCCATAACCATTCAGATGGTGGTAGCTATAGCAGTTATATTCAGACCCAAACCATTCAGATGGTGGTAGACTATAGCAGTATTATTAGACCCACATTCAGATGGTGGTAGACTATAGCAGTTATAAATAACCATTCAGATGGTGGTAGACTATAGCAGTTATAATTCAGACCACATTCAGATGGTGGTAGACTATAGCAGTTATTAGACCCATAACCATTCAGATGTGGTTAGACTATAGCCAGTTAGACCCATAACATTCAGATGGTGGTAGACTATAGCAGTTAGACCCATAACCATTCAGATGGTGGTAGACATAACAGTTAGTTTCAGACCATAACCATTCAGATGGTGGTAGACTTATAACAGCTTATTAATTCAGACCCATAACCATTCAGATGGTGGTAGACTATAACAGTTAACCATAGACCCATTCAGATGGTGGTAGACTATAGCAGTTATTACATAACCATTCAGATGTGGTAGACTATAGCAGTAATTAGACCCATAACATTCAGATGTGTAGACTATAGCAGTTATTAATCAACCATTCAGATGGTGGTAGACTATAGCAGTTATTAATTCAGACCATAACCATTCAGATGGTGGTAGACTATAGCAGTTATTAATTCAGACCCATTCAGATGGTGTAGCTATAACAGTTATAATTAGACCCATAACCATTCAGATGGTGGTAGACTATAACGTTAATTCAGACCATAACCATTCAGATGGTGGTAGACTATAGCAGTTAGACCCATAACCATTCAGATGGTGGTAGACTATAGCAGTTAGACCCATAACCATTCAGATGGGTAGACTATAGCAGTTAGACCATAACCATTCAGATGGTGGTAGACTGTAGCAGTATTATTAGACCCAAAACCATTCAGATGGTGGTAGACTATAGCAGTTATTACATCAACCCATTCAGATGGTGGTAGACTATAGCAGTTAGACCCATAACCATTCAGATGGTGGTAGACTATAACAGTTATTAATTCAGACCATTCAGATGGGGTAGACTATAGCAGTTATTATTAGACCCATAACCATTCAGATGGTGGTACTATAACAGCGTTTAGACCCATAACCATTCAGATGGTGGTAGACTATAACAGTTAACTTAATAGACCCATTCAGATGGTGGTAGACTATAGCAGTTATAATCAGACCATAACCATTCAGATGGTGGTAGACTATAGCAGTTATTAATAACCCATTCAGATGGTGGTAGACTATAGCAGTTTAGTAATTCAGACCATAACCATTCAATGTGGTAGACTATAGCAGTTAAATTCAGACCATTCAGATGGTGGTAGACTATAGCAGTTATTAATTCAGACCCATTCAGATGGTGGTAGACTATAGCAGTTATTATTCAGACCATAACCATTCAGATGGTGGTAGACTATAGCAGTTATTAATTCAGACCCATTCAGATGGTGGTAGACTATAACAGTTTAGACCCATAACCATTCAGATGGTGGTAGACTATAGCAGTTAAATTAACCAATTCAGATGGTGGTAGACTAACAGTTATATTCAGACCCACAACCATTCAATGGTGGTAGACTATAGCAGTTATTAATTCAGACCCATTCAGATGGTGGTAGACTATAGCAGTTATTAATTAGACCCATAACCATTCAGATGGTGGTAGGCTATAGCAGTTATTAATTCAGACCATAACCATTCAGATGGTGGTAGACTTATACAGTTATTAATTCAGACCCATTCAGATGGTGGTAGACTATAGCAGTATAGACCATAACCATTCAGATGGTGGTAGACTATAGCAGTTAGACCCATAACCATTCAGATGGTGGTAGACTAGAGCAGGTATAATTCAGACCAAAACCATTCAGATGGTGTAGACATAGCAGTAATCTAGACCCATAACCATTCAGATGGTGGTAGACTATAGCAGTATTATTCAGGCCCATAACCATTCAGATGTGGTAGGCTATAGCAGTTATTACCCATAACCATTCAGATGGTGGTAGACTATAGCAGTATAATCAACCCATTCAGATGGTGGTAGACTAGATAACAGTTAGACCCATAACCATTCAGATGGTGGTAGACTATAGACAGTTATATTCAGACCCATCACTATTCAGATGGTGGTAGACTATAGCAGTTAGACCCATAACCATTCAGATGGTGGTAGACTATAGCAGTTTTATCAGACCCATAACCATTCAGATGGTGGTAGACTATAGCAGTTATTTAATTCAGACCATTCAGATGTGTGGTAGACTATAGCAGTTATTAATTCAGACCCATTCAGATGTGGTAGACTATAGCAGTTATATTCAGTCCCATAACCATTCAGATGTGGTAGACTATAGCAGTTATTAATTCAGACCCATTCAGATGGTGGTAGACTATAGCAGTTATTAATTCAGACCCATTCAGATGGTGGTAGACTATAGCAGTATTAATTCAGACCCATAACCATTCAGATGGTGGTAGACTATAGCAGTTATTAATTCAGACCCATAACCATTCAGATGGTGGTAGACTATAGCAGTTAGACCCATAACCATTCAGATGGTGGTAGACTATAACAGTTATTAATTTCAGACCATTCAGATGGTGGTAGACTATAGCAGTTAGACCCATAACCATTCAGATGTGGTAGACTATAACAGTATTCAGACCCATAACCATTCAGATGGTAGACTATAAACAGTTATTAATTCAGATCATAACCATTCAGATGGTGGTAGGCTATAGCAGTTATTAATTCAGACCCATTCAGATGGTGGTAGACTATAAACAGTTATTAATTCAGACCCATTCAGATGGTGTAGGCTATAGCAGTTATTATTCAGACTCATAACCATTCAGATGGTGGTAGACTATAGCAGTTATTAATTCAGACCCATTCAGATGGTGTAGACTATAACAGTTATTAATTCAGACCCATTTTTTTTTTTTTTTTTTTTTTATTTCACCTTTATTTAACCAGGTAGGCTAGTGAGAACACAGTTCTCATTTGCAACTGCGACCTGGCCAAGATAAAGCATAGCAGTGTGAACAGACAACACAGAGTTACACATGGAGTAAACAATAAAACAAGTCAATAACATCGAGAAAAAAAAAAGAGAAATCTATATACAATGTGTGCAAAAGGCATGAGTAGGCAATAAATCGAATAATTACAATTTAGCAGATTAACACTGGAGTGATAAATCATCAGATGATCATGTGCAAGAAGAGCATACTGTGTGTGCAAAAGAGCAGAAAAGTAAATAAATAAAAAGCAGTATGGGGGTAGGTAGGTAAATTGGGTGGGTAGTTACAGATGGACTATGTACAGCTGCAGCGATCGGTTAGCTGCTCGGATAGCAGATTTTTAAAGTTGTTGAGGGAGATAAAGTCTCCAAACTTCAGAGATTTTTGCAATTCGTTCCAGTCGCAGGCAGCAGAGAACTGAAAGGAAAGGCGTCCAAAGAGAGTTTTGGCTTTAGGGATGATCAGTGAGATACACCTGCTGGAGCGCGTGCTGCGGGTGGTGTAGCCATCGTGACCAGTGAACTGAGATAAGGCGGCCACTTTACCTAGCATAGCCTTGTAGATGACCTGAAGCCAGTGTGTCTGACGACGAACATGTAGCGAGGCCAGCGACTAGGCATACAGTCGCAGTGTGGGTCGTCATAAGGTGCTTTAGTAACAAAACGAATGCGCACTGTGAATAAACTGCATCCAGTTTGCCTGAGTAGAGTATTGGAAGCTATTTTGTAGATTGACATCGCCGAAGTCGAGGATCGGTAGGATAGTCAGTTTTACATAGGGTAAGATTTGCGGCGTGAGTGAAGGAGGCTTTGTGCGGGAATAGAAAGCCGATTCTTGATTTTATTGAGATTGGAGATGTTTTATGAGTCGGAAGGAGAGTTTGCAGTCTAAGCAGACACCTAGGTACTCATATGATGTCCACATATTCTAGAGTCGGAACCGTCCCAGGGTGGTATGCTAGTCGGCGTGCGGGTGCAGGCAGCGAACGGTTGAAAAAGCATGCATTTGGTTTACTAGCGTTTAAGAGCAGTTGGAGGCCACGGAAGGAGTGTTGTAATGCATTGAAGCTCGTTTGGAGGTTAGATTAGCACAGTGTCCAAGGAAGGCGCGGAATGTATATAAGAATGGTGTCCGTCTGCGTAGACGTGGATCAGGGAATCGCCCGCAGCAAGAGCAACATCATTGATGTATACAGAGAAAAGAGTCTGCCCGAGAATTGAACCCTGTTGGTACCCCCATAGAGACTGCCAGAGGACCGAGCGCACAACATGCCCTCCGATTTGACACACTGAACTCTGTCTGAAAGTAGTTGGTGAAACTACATGTACCATTCAGATGGTGGTAGACTATAGCAGTTATTAATTCAGACCCATAAACCATTCAGATGTGGTAGCATAGAACAGTTATGACACCATAACCATTCAGATGGTGGTAGACTATAGCAGTTTAGACCCTCAAACCATTCAATGGTGGTAGACATATAGCAGTTAGACCCAGCCCATTCAGATCGGTTGGTAGACTATAGCAGTTAGACCCATAACCATTCAGATGGTGGTAGACTATGAGCAGTTAGACCCATAACCATTCAGATGGTGGTAGACTATAGCAGTTAGACCCATAACCATTCAGATGGTGGTAGACTAAGCAGTTAGACCCATAACCATTCAGATGGTGAGACTATAACAGTTAGACCCATAACCATTTCAGATGGTGGCTAGGCACTATAACAGTTGAACCCATAACTCCATTCAGATGTGTTAGACTATAGCATTAG
>NW_019948332.1:0-3170 GCF_002910315.2 Salvelinus sp. IW2-2015
GTGAGAGCACAGAGAGGTTCGTTTGCAGTTCAGGATTACCAGCTCAAATATACAATTAAGCGTAAATGTTTACAGAATCCGACTTCAAATCAGGCAACATTTGAGTCTGCCTACAGTATGGGGTTTCCCCCCCCACTAACCATGGGAATATCTACTACCTACAGTATGGGGTCCCCCCCCCCACTAACCATGGGTATATCTACTACCTACAGTATGGGGTCCCCCCCCCACTAACCATGGGTATATCTACTACCTACAGTATGGGGTTTCCCCCCCACTAACCATGGGTATATCTACTACCTACAGTATGGGGTTTCCCCCCCACTAACCATGGGTATATCTACTACCTACAGTATGGGGTTACCCCCCCACTAACCATGGGTATATCTTCTACCTACAGTATGGGGTTTCCACACTAACCATGGGTATATCTACTACCTACAGTACACAGTCCGTGGAGTAGACATTTGTGACCTGTAACAAGAGGCATCTGATGGCAGTTACGTTTGAATATTTATTTTTTTAAATCCATAAAATTGCTTTCTTGAACATGTGAACTTTCCTGTGTCTTAATAACAAACTGGTATGGGATCTTCAAATATGAACACACATTTTACAATCATGAGCCTAGTTTGGCTACGGAGAAAGCACAGAGCTATACTGGTAGAACGACAGGATGATTCCTGGCTAGTCGTGATTGGCTCGAGATAATGGTGTGGTTGGACATGCCGAGAGATGAGTCCCGATTGGTCTGCCAGGCTTCCGTCTATAACAGAACGGGGGGCTTCCCTGGTCAGTATATAGATACTCTTCACTACTGCAGATTTTTGGAAATATATAGTTTTTTTGACAAATGCAAAAGTGTTGCTACAGCGCTCAAAAATATTACTGCCCTTAATTTAGCTGGGTTTAAGTAGAGCGACTACTTCCTGGAGGACAATAGCATGCTGACTCACATGTTTACATGTGTGGGTGGGSCTAAGGATTAAGAGGGTGTTAGTAACAATGCTGAATGTGCGTACACAAGAGAAGAACTCTCTAGAAAGGGTGAAAATCTCGTCAGTCTTTCATAAGGGCATTTTCTCCTWCTTGTCTRTGAAGAAGAAGGGSATAGCAAGTTGACTAACTTTTAAAGCAGGAGACCTTCCCCACGTTTCTCACTAACTACAGTGATATACCATTTTTTTAATTTTTTAATCTAAGTCTGTACTTTCATAAATRTTTACTTTCATAAAATGCTKAAATAAGATAATCACTTTAGATTGGATATAACGTCAATAGAGAAATCGAGACGTATTTATACTGTATGTTGACTCACAGGCTTCTTGCCAACCAAAACCTTCTCCACAGCCTGTACTTGAGAGACGTGGTCATCGTTGGTGCYTAGCTCCCYCTTCTCTATCCGATGGTAGATCCCTACTAACAGGTCTCTGGGAATGTCCTGACCGTTATCCACTCCTGGGAAACAAACCACACACAGAGAAAGAAAGTGATTTACAAATTCTCCTATAAAACATTCCCTAACGTTCTGTAGAAGAAGAGGTGGAGATGACGAGGAGGATAGAAGGGAAAGTCTGAGACGYGCCAATGAAGTGAGAGAAATAGACGTCGTACACTCTTCTGGTTGTCTGTTTTTTGACGAGTAAGAATGGAGAAGTAAAAACAGGTCATCACTTTTACCTCAGGTTGTGAAAAAACAGTCAGCGTCTTCCTCACCTCTGAGGTTTTTGATGAAGTCCTCCAGCTTCATCTTCCTCTCTGGTTTGACGTTGGGAGAGTACATGTCTGTGTTGAGGAGGATGATGGCGAAGGCCAGGATGAAGATCGTGTCGGGGTTCTGGAACTGTCGGATCAGCACCGGGTTACTCACACAGTACCGTTGACTGGAGGTGAGTGGGGTGGGGGGGAGAGACAGAGAGAGATTAGATATGAAGCAGAAAAAAATAAAATACAAAATGAATACTGTTGTGCACAACACAAACTATCCAAACAAAAAAAAGATTCATAAAAGTCTATAAATCCACAGGTCTTACTATAATCCTGCTGTTACCTGAATGCCTCGATCAGTCTCTCCACCTTCTGGGCCTCCCCCTGGACTTTAATCTGGGCCTGGAACTTCCTGAGGGCATCATCCAGATCCATCCCTGAGAAGTCCATCTCATCTACCACACAACTGGACAGGGGATGGAGAGAGAGAGGAAGGATGAAGAGAGGGAGGAAGGATGAAGAGAGGGAGAGAGGGAGAAAGGATGAAGAGAGGGAGAGAAGGGGGAAGGAGGAAGGAAGGTCAAACTCCAGAAATTTATAGCAAATGAAGACATGTGGTTTGACATAGGATTGAAGCAACATGGCATGACGCCATGTGATGAGTGAGAATGATAGGAAGTACCAGAGGGTGAAATCCGCGCATAGCGAACTGAGTCGTAGACAAGTATACAACTCTCATCTCCTTCTTCTCTCTCTGTCTCCCCTCGCATTTGTTAACATACTGACTCGCGCACCGTTCTATCACCGCGCCCTTTAGCATAAGATAGCGAGAGAAGATATATTAGGATTTGAAGGTTTTGAGACATTAGTCAAGCAATATGGTAGCAATACTGCCTAGCCTAAATCAGATATTCAGTTGTTTAGGATAAAATTAGGTACATAGATATGTATCAGAAAAGTATATTCTTGAAATGTAAACTGTTGTATTGCCTTCTTTAATGTTTTCATCACTCGTGTTAATAGGGTGGTTCGTCCATAAAATAACCATTTAAGTCTCACGACAGGCAGGAAGATGAGAACAATGTTACCTAGAGGCATTAGCCAGATGATCACCGAGGAGACGAATTTTTAGAGAAGTGGTTGGAGGAAAATCAGTATGTATAGAAATTTAGGCACATCAAGAGCGAAGACAGAGAAGATCTGACATATCTCCACATCGTTGCACCAATAGAAACCCCGAAAGTAGATATCAATGTAATGATCATAGAAGCAAAGGTGACGCCTCCAGAAGACACCAACGGAAGAGCCGTGCCATGAATGCACTTGCGAATAGCCACTGAGTGTAAGTTAAAGAGAGGGAGAAAATCATGAAGTACGGATAAGAATTACTTTGAAGTAAGAGATTAGAAATAAGATTTGACGATAAAGCCTAAGAGGAAGGATTGGAAGAAAGGAAAGAGGGA
>NW_019948332.1:5551-11808 GCF_002910315.2 Salvelinus sp. IW2-2015
GCGTCTCTATAGCGTTGCAGGGTGTTGTTAGGGGGTTCTATAGCTGCAGGGTTGTTAGGGGTGTCTATACTGCAGCCGGTTGTAGGCGTGTTCTATAGCTGCAGGCGTTGTAGGGGCGTGTTATAGCTGGCAGGGTTGGTTAGGTGGGTGTCTATGAGCTGCCAGGCAGTTGTTAGGGCGTGTCTATAGTGCAGGGTGTTAGGGCGTGTCTTATGCTGCAGGGTGTTAGGGGCGTTGTCTATAGCTGCAGGGTGTTTAGGTGGGCGTGTTCTTAGCTGCAGGGTTTGTTAGGGGCGTCGTCTATAGCCTGCAGGGTTGCTTAGGGCGGTCTTGCTGCATTTAGGGCTAATCTGCAAGGGTTTTCAGGGGCGGTGTCTATAGCTGCACGGGTTGTTAGGGCGTGTCCTATAGCTGCAGGTTGTTAGGCGCGTCTTATAGTGCGGGGTTGTTGAGGGGGTGTCTATACGTGCAAGGGTTGTTTAGGGGCGTGTCTATAGCTGCAGGGGTTGTTTTAGGGGGGCGTGTGTCTATTAGCTGGCACGGGTTGTTTAGGGCGTGTCTATCAGGCTGCAAGGGTTGTTAGGGGCGTCGTCTATAAGCTGCAGGGTGTGTTAGGGCGGTCGTCTATAGCTGCAGGGTTCGGTTGTCAGCGGCGTTGTCTATAGTGCAGGGTTTGTTAGGGGTGTCTATACTGCAGGGTTCGTTAGGGCGTGTCTATAGCTGCAGCGGTTGTTAGGGCGTGTCTTTATAGCTGCAGGGTTGTTAAGGGGGGGTGTCTATACGCTGCCGGGTTGTTTTACGGGCGTGTGTGTCTATACCTGCAGGGTGTGTTAGGCGGCGTTTGTCTGATAGCGCAAGTTCAGGGCTGTGTATACGCGGGTTGTGCTGCTTATAGCTGCAGGGTGGTTAGGGGCGTGTCTATATGTGCGGTTGTTAGAGCGTGCGGCGTTTCTATAGCTGCCAGGGTTTAGAGGTTGTCTATAGCTGCAGGTTCTGGGCGTGTCTATAGCTGCAGGGGTTGTTAGGGGCGTGTCTATAGCTGCAGCGTGTTGTTAGGGCGGATTGTCTATAGCTGCAGGGTTGTTAGGGGCGTGTCTATAGCTCAGGGTTGTTAGGGGCTGTCCTATAGTAGCTGCAGGGTTGTTAGGGGCGTGTCTATAGCTGCAGGGTTGTTAGGGCGTGTCTATAGCTGCAGGGTTGTTAGAGCATAAAGTACCAAAAAAAATCTGCTGTTGTAAATGAATGAACTTTCTAAAGAACATTTGTATTTCTGGTGACTGTGGGGTTTCTCCTTTTCTGGGCGAAACAGAGAGACATCAGATCCTACAACATCTGAGAGACTCGTCGGCGAGTGGGTAACCCGCCTCCACCATCCGTTCTATTGTCCAACGTGCAATCACTGGAGAATAAGCTGGATGAGCTCCATTCGATACTCTCCTACCAACGGGACATTAAAAACTGTATTATCTTATGTTTCACCGAGTGGTGGCTGATCGGCGACACAGTTGGCTGGGTTTTCTGTGCATCGGCAGGACAGAACAGCTACGTTGGGTAAGACGAGGGGTGGGGTTGTGTGTCTATTTGTCAATAACAGCTGGTGCGCGATGTCTAATATTAAGGTAGTACCACGGTATTGCTCGCCTGAGGTAGAGTATCTAATGATAAGCTGTAGATCACACTATTTACCAAGAGAGTTTTCATCTATATTATTTGTAGCCGTCTATTTTCCACCACAAACCGATGCGGGCACTAAGACCACACTCAACGGGCTGTATAAGGCCATAAGCAAATGAGAACATGCTCATCCAGAAGAGGCGCTCCTAGTGGCCGGGGACTTTAATGCAGGCAAACTTAAATCAGTTTTACCTCATTTCTACCAGCATTTAACATGTACAACCAGAGGGAAAAAAACTCTAGACCATCTTTACTCCACACACAGAGATGCATACAAAGCTCTCCCTCGCCCTCCATTTGGCAAATCTGACCATCATTCTATCCGCCTAATTCCTGCTTACAAGCAAAAAACTAAAACAGGAAGTGCCAGTGACTCGCTCAATACGGAAGTGATCAGATGATGTGGATGCTACGCTACAGGACTGTATTGCAGCACAGACTGGAATATGTTCCAGGATTCATCCAATGGCATTGAGGAGTATACCACCTCAGTCACCAGCTTCATCAATAAGGGCATCGACGACGTCGTCCCCACAGTGACCGTACGTACATATCCAAACCAGAAGCCATGGATTACAGGCAACATCCACATCCACCTAGCTAACAGGGCTAGAGCTGGCTTTAAGAGAGCGGACACTAATCCGGGCTCGTCTATAAGAAATCTCGTTATGCCCCATAGACAACCATACAACGGCTAAGCATAATACCAGGATACTAGAGCTTGAAATTCTACTACGTCCGCTCTAGCGGTGGACTCGTCGATGGGCGGCCTTTGCAAACTCTTACGGTACTTAGGAGAGGGATTACAACCAGCACAGGTAGGCAGCCGAGTGAATCTGCAGGACGCCTGCAGACCAGCTAAGATGCCTATTTATGCTCACTTCGAGGCAAGCAACACGTGACAGCTGCACTGAATAGTCACAGCCGTATGCCGGACGAATGTGGTGATCACGCTCTCCATAACTGATTGTGAGCAAGACTTAAACAGTCACATTCACACAGACCGCTGGGCGACGATTAACGGAGCTGTGATAAAGAGATTTCGTGGACAATGGCAAGTGTCGTTCACTGACATTTTAACATCTACTCCTGTCTGAGGTACTGTCTATTCCTTACTAGAGGTTGATCTGATGCGGTACTGTCTAATCTTACTGGAGGTTGAGTCCGATGGGGTACTGGTCTAACCTTAGCTTAGAGGTTCAGTCCGATGAGGTCGTCTGTTAACTTACCTAGAGGTTTTAGTGCCGATGAGGTACTGTCTCTTCTTACTGGAGGTTGATCAAATGAGGTAGCTGTTCTATTCTTACTAGAGTGTTGAGTCCATGATGGAAGGTTGTTAACTGTCTTAGAGTAATAGACTGTGTACTACTAGAGGTTGAGTAAAGATGACGGTACTGTCTAACTTACTGAGAGGTTGAGTCAATAATGAGGTACTGTTCTAACTTACTAGAGGTTGAGTCAAATGAGGTACTGTCTAAACTGAGGTACGATGGTCTGAACACTGAGGTTGAGTCACGATGAGGTACTGTCTTATACTTACTAGAGGGTTGCAGTTCGGCATGAGTGTACTTCTACTTTATAGATGGTTGGTCGATGAGGTGACTGTCTAAATTACTGATGGATTGAGTCGATGGGGTACTGTTCTTAACTTACTAGAGTTGAGTTCCTGAGGTAAGCTGTGAATACGGAGTGTGGTGAGCTGTGTTTAACTTCTAAATACTAAGGAGTGCTGACTGTAAGCTTGGTTTAGCGATGAGGGTTTACTGTCGTGTATTCCTTACTGGAGGTGAGTTCAAATGAGGTTACTGTCTAACTTACTAGACGTTGGAGTCAAATGAGGTACTGTCTAATCTTACTAGAGGTTGAGGTCTCGATGGTGTGTGGGTACTGTCTTCTAACTAGATGGTTGACTTCGGATGGAGGGTTACTGTCTAAACTTCTACTAGAGGTTGAGTCCGATGATGCGTACTGTCTAGACTTATCTAGAGTTAGTCCGATGGAGTACTGTTCTATTCTACTGGAGGTTGAGTCGAATTATCGAGTGGTATGTTCTATTCTTACTGGAGGTTGAGTCAACTTGAGGTACTGTTGCTACTTACTGAGAGGTTGTAGTCCGATGAAGTACTCTCTATTCTAATAAGGTTAGTCCGATGACGGTATGTCTACATTACTAAGGTTGAGTCCGAGGAGTACTGTGCATAATTTAATATCTGAGAGAGGTTGAGTCTGATGACTTGGTACTTCTACTTACAAAGGTTGAGTCCCGAATGGAAAATGGAGTATGAATGGGGTCGTTGATGCTTATACTAGAGTTTGAGTACGGATGAGGTACTGGTCTAAACTTACTAGAGGTTGAGTCGAGTGACGTACTTGTCGTAACTTACTAGAGATTGATTGATTCAGTGATACGTGTCTAATCTTACTACGAGGTTGAGTGCCGATGAGCGTACTGTCTAACTTAACTAGAGGTTTGAGGCCGATGATGTACTGTCTACCTTACTAGAGGTTGAGTTCCGTTGTGAGTACTGTCTAACTTACTACGAGGTTTAGTCAGATGAGTGTACTGTCTATTCTTACTAGACGGTTGAGTCAGATGATGGGTGGACTGTCTATACTTACTAGAGGTTGAGTCTTGATGAGGTAGCTGTTTAAAACTTACTAGAAGTGAGTCGTGAGGTATGTCTATTTCTACTGGAGGTGAGTCAATGAGTACTGTCTAACCTTACTTAGAGGTTGAGGTCGATGAGGTACATGTTCTTACTTACTAGAGGTTCAGTCGATGAGGTACTGTCGTAAACTTACTAGAGGTTTTATCCGAATGAGCGGTACTGTCTATTCTTACTGGAGGCTTGAGTAAATGAGGTACTGTCTATTCTTAACGTAGAGGTTTGAGTCCGATGAGGTAATGTCTAACTTTATTAGAGTGTGAGTAAAGTATGAGGGTAACTGTCTAACTTTTACTGAAGGTTTGCCAGTCAGAGTGAGGTACTGTCTACCTTACTAGAGGTTGAGTCAAATGATGGTATAATGTCTAACTTACTAGTGTTTGAGTCAGATGAGTACTGTCTAACTTATAGAGTTGAGTCGATGAGTGTAACTGTAATAACGTACTAGAGGTTGAGTCCGATGACGGTACTGTATAACTTCAAAAGGTTGAGTCCGATGAGGTACTGTCATCTATAAGTTGATTCGATGAGGTAAGTTCTAATCTTACTGAGTTGAGTCAGATGAGTACTGTCCTAATACTATCAGAGGTTGAGTCATGTGGTAATGTCTAACTACTAGAGGTTGAGTCAAATGAAGGTACGTCATAACTACTGAGGTGTGAGTCAGATTGAGATTCGGTACTGTCTACTGTTGGAGGTTGAGTCAAATTGAGGTTCTGGTCTAACTTACTAGAGTTGAGTCAAATGGGTACTGTCTAACTTACATAGATGTTGGTCGATTGGGTACTGTTCTATTACTGGAGGTGAGTCGCAATGAGTTACTTGGTCTATTCTTATGAGTGAGTCAAATGAGGTACTGTCTAATTTACTAGGAGGTTGAGTCAAATGAGGTACTGTCTAATACTTACTATAGGTTGAGTCGATGGGGGTACTGTCTATTTTTACTGGAGGTTGAGTCAATATGAGGTACTGTCTAACTTACTAGAGGTTGATGTTAAAAAACAGAATGAAGTGTACTGTCTAACTACTATGAGTTGAGTCGGAATGAGGTACGTCTATTCTTATAGAGGTTGATCGCGAGTGAGAACTGTGCTAAAAAAAACTTCACATAGACGGTTGAAGTCCGATGTAGGTAACTGTTATCTTAACTAGAGTTGAGTCAGATGAGGTACTGTCTAACTACTAGAGTGTTGAGTCTAGATGTCGGTACTGTCTAACTTACTTGTGAAAAGATTGAGTCAGATGAGGTCTGTTAACTCACTAGAAGTTGAGTCAGATGCGTAAAGCTTGTTACTTACTTGTTGAACAGATTGAGGTCGATGGCGGTACGTGTCTAACTAACTTGTGAACGATTGTGTCGCATGCGGATATGTTATACTTACTTGTTGAACAGATTGGAGTCAGATGAGTACTGTCGTAACTTACTAGGTCTGAGTGCAGATGCGGTACTGTCTGAACTTACTTGTTGAGACAGATTTGATCCGGATGCGGGTATCTGTCTTAACTAACTTGTGACAGATTGAGTCCGATGCGGTTACTGTCTAGACTTATCTTGTTGAACAACTTGAGTCCCATGCTGGTATACTGTCTAACTTACTTGTTGAACAGATTGAATGCGATGCGGTACTGTCTAACCTACGTGTGAACAGATATGAGTCGATGCGGTACTGTCTAACTTTGACTTGTTGTACACAGATATTGAGCTACGATGCGGTACTTGTCTAACTTACTTGTGTGAACAGATGAGTCGATGCGGTACTGTCTAACTTACTTGATTGAAGCAGATTTGATACCATGCGGTACTTGTGAACTATTCTTGTTGAACAGATTGAGTTCCGAGTGCGGTACTGTCTAGACTACTTGGTTGGAAACAGATTGAGGTCGATGCGGTACTGGTCTACTTACTTGTTGAAACAA
>NW_019948332.1:11833-16203 GCF_002910315.2 Salvelinus sp. IW2-2015
AGTTAAACACACGAAGAGTGTACCTCAGGCGGAGGCTGAACCTCATAGTAATTAGACAGGTACCACCAATCTCGGACATGCAACCTCCACAGATTAAATACGAAGTACCTGCATCAGACTCAAACGCTCTAGTAAGAATTAACGACAGTACTCTCATCGCGACTCACACCTATAGTACGAGTTAAGACATTACCTCATCGAGACTCAACCTCTAGCTACAGTTAGACCAGCACCCATCGGACTCAACCTCTAGTAAGTTAAGACAGACCTCATCGGACTCACCTCTCAGTGTTAGCATACCATCGAACAACCTTAATTAGAGACAGTACCTCATTATGACGCAACCTCTCATAAGTGTAGACAAGTACCTCATTGACTCAAACCTCTAGTAATTCTAGCACAGTCACCTCCATTTACTCAACTCTCTAAGTAAGTTAGACAGTACCTCCATCAGGCGCGACTCAACTCTAGTAACGAGTAGACACAGCTACCTCATTATTGACTCAACCTCCAGTCAAGAATAGACAGTACCTCATCGCATAAAACGCTTCTAGTAGTATAAGACAGCACCTCATGCGGACTGAACCTCTAGTAGTAGACCCAGTGACCCCATCGGACTCAACCTCCAGTTAAGTTAGACTACCTCATGCAGATCAACCTCTTAGTAAGAACTAGCATAGACAGTGACCTCAGACAGGAGATGTGAAAATGTTCAAGGTGAAGACACTTGCCGTTGGGCCTACGGAATGCTTCTTAGACACGTCCTAGGTTAATACCAGTTCTGGCGCCTTGCGGCCTTGTGAAATGTTGACCTGTTGCCTTCTAAAGTCTTTAGGCTCAACGGATCAGTTTTAAACACAAGGTAGGGTGAGAGAGCGTTCACGACAAGCTCGTCCGAACGGGCTGGCTGCTCTTTCCGTGATTGCAATGCTTCCCGAAGTGGTGCTGCACTTCGAAGGTGGCATGAACAAGTCATTTAGCCCGTCTGGCAGGCTCGATGCTCACTCGGCTGCTCGCGTGGCTGGGATTTCCCATTTGTAGTCCTGTCACAAGAGTTTTGGCAAAGGCGCATGCCACATCCGTCAGGTAAGTGCTAGAGCCTAGGGCCCAGGGTAGATATTAGTAGTAGGATTCCAATTGTAGTGCCTGTATTGATGCCTTAGCCTTTGATGAGTCTTTGCTTAGGGCATAAGGCGAGATTATCTAGTATTATAAAGCCCGGATTAGTGGTCCGGCTCTTTGAAAGCGGGCAGCTCTAGCCTTTAGCTAGGTGTGATGTTTGCCGTTTGTTAATCACGGATGCTTCTGGCTTTCGTACTGTGTATGTCTCATGTCTCTGCAACTACGCTGATCGACATGTGATGAAGGGAAGACCAGGGAGCTCGTAAGGACGTCGATGCCCGTATTGGTAATGAAGGCTGTGAGCGTTGAGGTCTTTCTGTGGAGAACCTTACCTAAAAGATCTTTCACTCAATGCACACTTGGCTACTTTTAAAAGTGGAAAATGAAGCTCAACTATAGAAACATACTCTCCTCTTAACACGGGGTCGATGCACGTGTGGCAAAGAAAACAAATCATAGCTCACTCATTGACGATATTCACGCCCGGTACTTGAGCGAAACGTCAACTACGTTTGCAGCACCAGTCCCGCTGGGAGCATTTTTGCTTAAGTAAGCAAACCAATAGGAAATAGAACTAAAAATGAATATAGTCGGTCTTCCCATGTACAACGAAGCAGATTGATCATTACTAATATGTGGTGAAACAATCATAGAAGTGTTTTGAAAAACTACTTAGAAGTGTAGTTTGAAACATCGCTAAATAAAGCTAGAAAAAGTGAAAGAACTGCCTTAAAAAAAGACCCAAAAGTGCAAAAAGATGGGACCTTTTTAAAATGAATACTGCTTTAAGACCCTGGTTTAAATTAGGATTTGAAGGGCAGCAGAGGCGCTGTTAATAGATGAAGAACTTCTTGTTATAGGCGTCTTCACTAATACTCTTAGGAATGAAATTACTTTTAAAGGGAAACTACCTTACAAAGCAATCGAAAGTTTAAAACGATTTATGGATAGAAAACTAAAACAGGAAAACTATCCTTAACACGGGAATAAAAAAAGTGTAACTTATGTGGCATTTACCCAAAGTGCTGAGATCCCAGACTACTGAGCCTTACCGACGTATAGCCATGAGGCGGTTCATAAGAGTTTTTTTTCCCTCTGAGTCTAGTCCTGAACAGTCCTCTTAGAAAGGCAATAAGAGTTCATCTGTTAATAACCAGGATGTGTGTGAACGATGCTAAACCTAGCTTATCACATCCGAAGTTGCGTTTGCTGTACAATTGTGGTTATACATAGATGCTGGAAGATAAGACATTGTGGGAAATATGCTGTCCTATGATGAGGGGTGTAAACTACTAGGTCCGATTATAAATTGCAATGGCCCTGCTTAGGGTTGTAAAAAGAGTCCCCTGGAGTAGTCCTAATGCTAAAGCGCGCCTCCTCAAGGCGCCCGTTAGCCACCTTATCCGACTTTAGCTATTCATATTCCATGCACAACTGTAGGTGGACACTGGTTGTGTTTCGCATCGGGGCATCGGGCGACGACTCGTCGTCACGCACACCCCCAGTGACCCCCGTTAACGTACTATAGTTCCAAACATGAACAAACCAGAAGCCATGGATTACAGGCAACATCCACACCTAGCTAAAGGCTAGAGCTGCCGCTTTCAAGGAGCGGGACACTAATCACGGGCGCTTATAAGAAATCTCGTTATGCCCTAAGACAAACCATCAAACAGGCTAAGCATCAATACAGGACTACGGTTGAATCCTACTACACCGGCTCTAGCACTCGTCGGATGTGGCAGGGCTTGCAAACTCTTACGGACTACAAAGGGAAACCCAGCCGCGAGCAGCCGAGTGACGCGAGCCTGCCAGACGGGCTAAATGCCTTTTATGCTCACTTCGAGGCAAGCAACACTGAAGCATGCATGAAAGCACCAGCTGTTCCGGACGACTGTGTGATCACGCTCTCCGTAGCTGATGTGAGTAAGTCCTTTAAACAGGTTAACATTCACAAGGCCGCAGGGCAAAATGGATTACCAGGAAGTTTCCTGCGAGCATTCGCTGAACAACTGGCTAATGTCTTCACTGACATTTTCAATTTTCTCTCCCTGTCTGAGTCTGTAATACCTACATGTTTCAACAGACCACCATAGTCCCTGTGCCCAAGGAAGCGAAGGTTAGCTGCCAAAATGATTACCGCCCCTTGGCGCTCACGTCTGTAGCCATGAAGTGCTTTGAAAGGCTGGTCATGGCTCACATTAGCACCATCATCCCGGAAACCCTAGATCCACAGATGATGCAGTCTCTATTGCACTCCACACTGCCCTTTCCCACCTGGACAGAAGGAAAACCTATGTGAGAATGCTATTCATTGACTACAGTTCAGCGTTCAACACCATAGTGCCCACAAAGCTCATCACTAAGCTAAGGATCCTGGGACTAAACACCTCCCTCTGCAACTGGATCCTGGAATTCCTGACGGGCCGCCCCCAGGTGGTGAGGATAGGCAACAATACATCTGCCACGCTGAACCTCAACACGGGGGCCCCTCAGGGGTACGTGCTCAGTCCCCTCCTGTACTCCCTGTTCATCCATGATTGCGTGGCCAAGGACGACTCTAACACCTTGATTAAGTTTGCTGACGACACAACGGTGGTAGTCCTGATCACCGACAACGATGAGACAGCCTATAGGTTGGAGGTCAGAGACCTGGCAGTGTGGTACCATAATAACAAGCTATCCCACAACGTGATCAAGACTAAGGAGATGATTGTGGACTACAGTAAAAGGAGGCCCCCATTCTCATCGACGGGGCTGTAGTGTAGCAGGTTGAGAGCTTCAAGTTCCTTAGTGTTCACATCACCAACAAACAATCATGGTCCAAACACATCAGGACAGTTGTGAAGAGGGCACGATAACACATTTTACCCCTCAGGAGATTGAAAAGATTTGGCATGGGTCACCAGATCCTCAAAGTTCTACAGCTGCTCGCATACCCCTTTAAAAGACATTTGTTTGAAAAAAAAAATGGTAATAGTACTGTTTCTCCATTTTGAGACGCCAGGGTAAGAATGCACTTCCTCAAAAGATAACTCAATAACTTTTTTGCCGAGTCGTGCATTTTGAATCGATGCAGTACTGTCTAACTTACTAGAGGTTGAGTCAGATGAGGTACTGTCTACCTTACTAGAGGTTGAGTCAGATGAGGTACTGTCTAACTTACTTGTTGAACAGATTGAGTCCGATGCGGTACTGTCTAACTTACTAGAGGTTGAGTCCGATGAGGTACTGTCTAACTTACTTGT
>NW_019948333.1:0-16197 GCF_002910315.2 Salvelinus sp. IW2-2015
TAGCAGTTAAAAGGGATCGTACCGCTGAGTATTAGTCAATAATTCCAGGAATTGTTGCTCGGCAACAGCGAGTTTGGAAAATGGTGACATAAATTATCTAGTCACTCGGTGTCTCTACCTGTATGTAGAGGAAACCCATGGCCTACGTTCCGACAACTCTAGGGATAGTAAAAAGGTAAAAAAGAATACGTGTTAATGGCTTTCCGCATTAAGTGGTTAAGCTGACGTAAAAAATTTTGGCGGCCCCTCAATCCACAGTGGACAGTAGGCTATTGAATAGTTGTGTCGTTATTTAGCATATGTATGTGTATACACTCATTCATTTTGCATGGATGAAATGTGGAAACCCAGGTGAAGGTTTAGGTAGGCTGAGCCACTTCTATAGCCTTTCTGTAACGGCTGAGCCCACTTCTATAGCGCTTCTGTCAAGGCTGAATCCACTTCTATAGGCTTTCTGTAAAGGCTGAGCCCGCTTCCTTACTGAGGCTCTGTAAGGCTGAGCCCCTTCTATAGGCTTCTCGTAAGGCTGCAGCCCCTTCTATAGGCTTCTGAAGCTGAGTTAAGCTCTGAGGCTGAGCCCTTTCTAATAGGCTGCTGTAAGGCTGCAGCCCCTTCTATATGCTCTGTAAGGCTGAGCCCCATTTCTATAAGGCTTCTGTAAGGCTGAGCACTTCATAGGCTTCTGTAAGGCTGAGGCCACTTCTAATAGGCTTCTGTAAAAGGCTGAGCATCTTCTATAGCGCTTTCTGTTAGGCTGAGCCACTTCTATAGGTTTCGTAAGGCTGGAGCCACTTCTATACGGCTTCTTGTAAGGCTGAGCCCTTCTATAGGCTTCTGTAAGGGAGTCCTCTTTGGCTCTAAGCGCCATTATAAGGCCTTCCTGTAGGGCTGAGCGGTGTTGTGTTGATGTATGTGCTTTACAATGTTTTAATTTAATTCCTGGGCTTTTCTCAGTTTTATTTGACAATTAGTTTAATGTTTAATATTAGTCACTATCAGGAGCTACTTTCAGTAATTCCCCACATTCATTTTTAACTGTCATTTAGTTTTAGTTGCCTTCAATTTGTGTTCTTCTTGTTTAGTGTGATTCCATTCTGTTTTACTTTTCAGATTTAGGGACCGGGTCGAAATTTACGGAACGGTCACCTGGAGGAAAATGAGGCACTGTCATGCTTTTTACATTTCAGTCAAAGGGTTTGGTTGTTTTTTTCCCCCAGGTGAGGGTTATGGGAGGGTTATGTAAGGGGAGGGTTATGTAATTTCAATATTTCTCAGTGTTTTATAATTAGTTGCTTATTAGGCTATATATCAAGTGCGCCTATAGGCTATTTAGTGTGGTCTCAATCAAATGATCAATAGCCTATACGCCAGGCCTGGGCAATTCCAATCCTCGGGGGCCTGATTGATGTCACACTTTTCCCCCCATCCCTAGCAAACACAGRTGATTTAAACTAATTGCATTCTAAACTGAAGATCATGATTATTGGAGTCAGCTGTGTTAGCTGGGATTGGGGCAAAAGTGTGACACCAATCAGGCCACCGAGGACTGGAGTTGCCCAGGCCTGGCGTATAGGCTATAGGCTATGAAATGCATGCTGGGAGAAGCACAGAGCAAAGTTATATTTCTAAGATAACTGCTGGGATGGTGTAAATACAACTAGTTTGCATTACACACTGCAATGGATATTCCAACCCTGAGCCCCGGCCTGCTCTGCTCTTGCTGATAAAAAACGTTGTTGTGTGTTGCTTAACCAATGGGCTGTGCTGCTTAACTAATGTCTGTGTTGCTTAACCAATGGCTGTGCTGCTTAACCAATGGCTGTGCTGCTTAACCAATGMSRMMMSRYSRTWAKCKARMMRRMMMSRMSRTWAKCKARMGMCTGTGCWGCTTAACCACTGTCTGTGCTGCTTAACCACTGTCTGTGCTGCTTAACCAATGTCTGTGCTGCTTAACCAATGTCTGTGCTGCTTAACCAATGGCTGTGCAGCTTAACCAATGGCTGTGCAGCGTAGGCCTACGGTGGCAGTTCATGAGGAGGGTCAAAGGTTTGTTCTGTTTGTTGTTGATTAGGCTTAGTCAACAACAACAAAAAGCACTATCTTGTGCGTGGTCTAGCCTATAGCCTATTTTCTATTCAGTTTGAGAAGGAGAGCGTGAAGATGAGAAAGAGGACCGGAGGTCAACTTTGATAGCTTGCTACCACTATAATAGATTTTTATTAAAAACAATATGTTTCTTGCAAAAAGCACAGGCTACCTCTTGTTAGCTTAAATAAATAAACAAATCCGATTATATAAAGGGATCCGTAACAGCGCTTTGATCCATAATGCTTTGTTCTAAAAACAAGCTATAAAATACCTGTTAAAGATGTGACTCAAATCAAATCAAATGTATTTATAAAGCCCTTCTTACATCAGCTGATATCTCAAAGTGCTGTACAGAAACCCAGCCTAAAACCCCAAACAGCAAGCAATGCAGGTGTAGAAGCACGGTGGCTAGGAAAAACTCCCTAGAAAGGCCAGAACCTAGGAAGAAACCTAGAGAGGAACCAGGCTATGAGGGGTGGCCAGTCCACTCCGATGCATTATGGGGATATCATTGTTTTGTTTCATTGACATTCAAAGACTGACTTTGCTTGGGAAGTAATCCAATACTATCAATATCCATAGAGTTATTTTTATTTTTTACCTTTATTTAACTAGGCAAGTCAGTTGAGAACAAATTCTTATTTTCAATGACGGCCTACCGGGGAACAGTGGGTTAACTGCCTTGTTCAGGGGCAGAACAACAGATTTGTATCTTGTCAGCTCGGGGATTCGATCTTGCAACCTTTCAGGTTACTAGTCCAACGCTCTAACCACTAGGCTACCTGCCGCCCCAATTAAGCTATTCACTTTCTGTACATACTTTCCTAACCCTAAAATGTTCCTTAATAACCTACAAGATCAGAGTATTTTTTAGATCTACCAGCTGGTGCTGAAATGCAGATGAATATGCATATTGATTACTGTCTGATCGCTAATACTCTGAACCCTTCTCTCCATATATTCTACTGAGTCTGTTGAGACAATTCTAATTATAGGCACACCAAATTAAAGGGATGGCTTTAGATAAATGTAATGAAAACCCCTATTGTATGAAAACTGTTGGGGGAGTATTCAGCTTATTGAATTAAATGTATTGAGCACGTGCACGGGATCCATGCCTYCAAAGGCCCTTACGCACCTGCATATGGTAAGTCTGAATACCAACTACTGAGAAATGGGTATAGGAAATGCATGCTTTTCCTTAAGTCTGAATCGGGCCCCAAATAGACTTAAAAATGAAGACAGACCAATGTCTATTTACTCTGACTTTGGTATTCATCTGCTTTTTAATCTGCATCTCGCCATGAAAAGGTTTGTTGATCTCTCAGCTAGCTCACAGTAGTCAACCTGTGGCAGTATTACCCTAACCTACTTTCTGCGTGGTGAGGGTTAATGATTGTACAATGCCATCAGAATAGTGACTGTACATAATAAATNAACGATATATGCACTCTAAAGCTATGTTAGATGCTTCTCTAAAGATAGATAGATAGATAGATGCTGATATAAAGATATGGTAGATAGATGCTGCTATAAAGATAGATAGATAGATGCTGATATAAAGATATGGTAGATAGATGCTGCTATAAAGATAGATAGATAGATGCTGATCTAAAGATATGATAGATAGATGCTGATATAAAGATATGATAGATGGATGCTGCTCTTGGTTGGCTTTTTTGAGAGGTCATTTTTTGTTTCCTCAATTTGCTTGTCTGTCTGGTGTAGGGACAGATTCCTGCCCAGACAAGAGACAGATGTTAGTTCAAATCAAATCAAATGTTATTGGTCACATACACATAGTTAGCAGATGTTATTGCGAGTGTAGCGAGATGCTTATGCTTCTAGATCCGACAGTGCAGCAGTATCTAACAGGTAATATATAACAATTCCACAACAAATCCTAATACACACAATCTAGTAAAGCAATGGGATGAGAATATATAAGTATAAAATATATGGATAAGCAGTGACAGAGCGGCTAAGATGCAATAGATAGCAGAGGTGGGACCAAGTCATGGTTTTACAAGTCACAAGTAAGTCTCAAGTCTTAGCACTCCAGTCCCAAATCAAGTCCAAAGTCAAGACAGGCAAGTCCGAGTCAAGTCTCAAATCAAGTCTCAAGTCAAGTCTCAAGTCAAGTCTCAAGACAAGACAGGCATGTCTGAGTCAAGTCTCAAGCAAGTCTCAAGTCAAGTCGCAAGTCAAGTCTCAAGTCAAGTCTCAAGTCCTAAACTTTGAGTTTCGAGTCCTAAACAAGTCATAATATGCTCTTCACCAAATGTAATACCATTTCATATTATTATAAAAGAGTCATAGTTAGTTTATTACATTTACGCAAATCATGAATGCTTTTAAATATATATATATTTATTACTTTCCAAATAAACGTTATATTTCCATGGAAACACATGGGTAGCCATGAGAAAGCCCCCCCCCCAATACGTAGATCGACTATCGAGGATCGCTACTGAGAGGGCGCAATCGGGCGAGTAGGCTTGTACACAATCGACCCCAACCTTTCACACACACACACACCACACACACACCACACACCACACCACACACACACACAACAGCGACACACACACACCACACACACCACACACACACCACACACACACACACACACACACACACACACACACACACACACACAACACACACACACACACACACACACACACACACACACACACCACACACACACACACACAAGCACGGGCACATCCACACACCAACATACGCTGATGCTATGTTTATCTATCTAGCTGTGCCCTAGGTACACTTTCCCTATTGTACAGTGTTAGCTACCTCAATTACCTCATACCCCCTGCACATCGATCCCAGTACTGGTACTCTCATGGGTATATAGCCATATTAATTGTATTTATTTTTTAAATTCATTATTCACTGTGATAGATTCCTTGTTGTCGAACTATTTTACATTTTTTTTTTATAAAAAAAAAAAAAACACTTGTAAACAGTATTGTTGAAAAGTAACCGCAAGTAACATTTCACTGTTAGTCCACACCTTTGGCCTACGAAGAGCACAACTGCTGACAAAATCAAATTTGATTTGACTAGGAACCCTCCATAAGATAGTTTACATGATGTTCTAATCTCAACTCATACACGTCACCTCAAATGCCGTCACCATGAAATCAAGCGCTTAACTGTGGATGCCTCCCAACATGGTCACATAGATTAATTCAAGCGCCTTTCGTACTCTCGCGGTCACGCTCCCAATGGTCAATGATAATCATCAAGCCTTAACTAGTGGACGCTTCCCAGATGGTCACATGAATAGTCTCATAGCCTTAACTGTGGACGCCTCCCACATGCTGTCACATGATATCAAGCACATTAAACTGTGGACGCTCCAATGCGTCACATGGCATATCAGCCTAAAAACTGTATTGTGGACGTGTGAACCCCCAATGGTCACATTGATATCAAGCCTTAAAAACTGTAGAGAGCGCTCCCCAGGGACAATAGCAAGTGCACATGATATCAAGCCTTTAACTGCGGACCTTCGCAATAGGTCACATCTTGTTTGGGTATGTAATTCACTACACTTGTCAATCATTCCTCAAATCAATTACCTATGTTTCAAAGGCTGGGCCAGACATCGATTTCTGTGGGGTGATGCTTTCAATAGCTATGTGAGCCAGACACATTGCTGTGTTGGTATGCCGATTCAAGGCTGAGTCCAGACAATCATGCTGTGTGGTGATGCCCTGTTTAGGGCCGTGCCAGACATCAATGCTGTGGTAGGGTGAACGGTGATGCTGTCAAGGTGGGCCAGACACATGCTGTGGGGTGCATGGTAGTTCAGGCTGGCCACGACACATGCTGTGGGTTCGGCTGATGCCTTGCTTTAGGGCTAGAGCCCAACACATTCTTTTGTGGCCAGCTGGGTGATGCTGTTCAAAAGGCTGCGGCCAGACCACAATGGCTGTGGGGTGATCCTGTATAAGGCTGCAGCCAGGACACATTCTGTACGGAGAACACAGATTCGGTGATGCTGTTCAAGGCCTGGGGCCGACCACATGCTGTTGGTGACGGTTGATCGCCTGTTTAGGCTGAGCAGACAATTCTGTGGGGTGATGCCTGTCAAGGTGGGCCAGACACATGCTGTGCGGGTGATGCTGTTCAAGGCTGGGCCCTGACACATGCTGTGGTCGGTGATTGCCCCTGTTTAGGGCTGAGCCAGTACACATTCTGTTGGGGTGATGGCTGTTCCAAGTGCCTGGGTATCCAGCACCACATGCTGTGGTAAGTGTGATGCTGTTCAAAGCTGGGCCGACACATTGCTGTTGGTACCGTGATGACTGATTGCAAAGTGCTCCCATGTTTGAATGTGAATAAGGGACGTTGTTAGAAAAAGAGCATGAATCTCCTTCATACCCCATTTTTGATCTGTCTCTCATTATGCGTCACTAATGTTTCTCCCCAGTCAACCTGCCTCTATCACGTCTCGAACGAACCAATGTGTCAGTCACCAAAAACGGCAGCCTGTCCTCTACATAGTAGCACACTACTTTTGGATGAGGCTGATAGGGCTCTGGTCATAAGGTAAGTGACTTATTGTTTAGTAGTAGTTTAGACCGGTGGTCATTAGGGACAGCACACCCACTCTCGATTGGAACGAGAACCTCAATAATGATTGGCAAGTCTCTTATACAAAGAAAAAACCCATCTCAATTTACTGGGATATCTCTCCACCATCTTTTCCATTTAGCTCGTAAAGTGGAAATTGGGGGAAAGTCGGGGAAAAAACCTAGCATAGCATGTGTGGAAATTGTCCCAGCCCAGCTCACCATTTGTAAATTTCCTTGGCCAATTTCCCATTCTGTTTAGTAATTGGCGCTTTTCCCACCCCAGGTGAAATGTTTTCCTATTCAATGAGGGTAATTAGGGATTCCTGTTATACTTCCCGACATTTTCTGATAGTGGTCAATGTGTACGGTGTGTTGTTGTTATGCCCCATGTGTGAGTGTGTGCCTATCCATTGGCTGTGTGTCTTGTGTGACCTACTGGGGTGCGTGGCTTCCGTCGCTTGTGGTGTGCTGTATTGTGCTTCCATGTGCCGTGTTGTGTTGTGGGACACAGTTGGTCATTAATTCTCTAGCAGTCGGAGAACAGAGGCAAAGAGTCTTCCATGAAAAACTGTCTTATCTGCCTGTCTCTAAAGCGACCCTTACTACCTCTGAAACTGATCTGAGTACTTTCCTGCCTGTCTATAGCACATCAGATACTACTGAACTGATCCTAGGTAAGAGTACTTCTGCCTGTCTATGGACACTACTCTGAACTGATCCTTGAGCTATACAACCTCTCAGTACTTCCTCTGGCCTGTCTTTAGTAGGATGCACTATCTGTCTAGAATGCGGTACGGCGAGAAGGAGTACTTCTGAGTGTCTATAAGACACTCACTAAGGTCTGCCTGAACGGTCCGGAGTACATTGCGGCCTGTTCTTAGGACACTACTTGAACTGAATCTGGATACTTCTGCCCTGCTATAGCGAACACTACTCTGAGCACTGATTCTGGCCGAGTACTTCTTGCTGTTTCTATAGGAAACCACCTACCTGCTGAAGACTGATCCTGGATCCAGTAAACGCCTTTCCGCTGTCCTATCGGACACTACCCTCTGAACCCCTTTATCCTGGCCTCCACACACTCAGACTACCCGTCTTCTAGCCTGTGCTATAGGACACTACTCTGAAACTGATCTCGATTATTTTCTTCAGAAGTACATGTACTCAGATAGCAGTGTCTATTATGACACTACTCTGAAACTGTCTGAGCGAGTACCTTCTTTTCTGTCTAATTAGCGACACTACTCTGAATCTGACTCTGTTTAGTACTTCTCATGTTCTATAGGGAACTACTCTGAGACCTTGATCCTGGTTGACGTTTCCCAGTACTTCTGCCCCATGTCTATAGGAACAGCTACTTAATTCCTGATCTGAGGGAGGTATTCTCTTGCTAGTCTGATTAGGACTCTCTCGATCTGATACTGAGTACTTCTCATGGTGCTATTGGCACACTCACTCTGAACTGATCTGGACTTAATGTCTGCTGTCTATAGCGACTTACTACTCTGAAACTGATCTGTAGTACTTCTGCCTGTCATAGCGAACACTCTCTGAACTCTGATCTGGTTTCTATGTAGAGTACTTCTGCCCTGTCTATAGGACCACTACTTCTGAACTGGTATCTAGGTAGGACTTCTCCTTGTTCTATAGGGACACTACTTTACCTGTAAGCTGATGCGAGAGTACTTTCTGCCTGTCTATAGGACACTACTCTAGAACTGCATCTGGTGAGAGCCCATTCTGCTGTCTATAGGACACTACTCTGAACTGATCTGGAGGAGTACTTCTGCTGTCTTTATAGGACCACTACTCTGAACTGATTTCTGGAGAGTACTCTGGCTGTCTATAGGACGCACTTACTGCTGAACTGGATTGGTGGTACTTTGTGTCTATAGCACTGACTCTGAACTGATCTGGAGTACTTCTGCTGTCTAATGAGGACGACTACTCTGAACTGATTCTGGAGCACTTTCTGCATGTCTTAGACACTACTCTGAACTTTTGATCTGCATTGGAGTACTTCTGCCCCTGTCTATAGGGACACTACTCTGTATTGAACTGATCTGGATGCACTTCTGCTGTTCTAATAGACACTACCTGAACTGATCTTGGAGCACTTCTGCTGTCTATAGGACATACTCTGAACTGATTGTGAGCAGCTTCTGCTGTCTATAGGACACTACTCTGAAACTGAATCTGGATATACTTCTGCTGTCTATAGAGACATCAGCTACTCTTGAACTGACTGGTGTACTTCTGCCTGTCTACTAGACACTACTCTGAACTGTAATCTGGAGTACTTCTGCCTGTTCTAAATAGGCACTACTTGAACTGATCTGGAGCACTTTCTGCGCTGTCTATAGGACACTACTCTGAACTTGATCTGGAGCCTTCTAGCTGTCTATTAAGCGTACACTACTTTTTCTTGAACTGATCTGGAGCACTCTCTGCGTACTGATTAGGACACTACTCTAACTGATCTGGAGCCACTTCTGCCTGTCTTATAGCGACCACTACTTGAACTGATCTTTGAGCATCTACTAGGTCGGGTATAGCGACCACTACTCGGAACTGATCTGGAGTATTCTTCTGTCTATAGGACACTACTCTGAACTGATCTGGTAGTACTTCTGCCTTGTCGATAGGCACACTATCTCCTGAATCTGATCTGGAGTACTTCTGCTGTCTATAGGACACTACTCTGAAACTCGATCGTTGGGAAGTACTCTCCAATCGAATAGTCTGCTCTATAGGGACACTACTTAATTGATCTGGGGACTCTACCTCTCTCGCTTGTTCTTACTAAGGACACCTACTGCTAACTGATCGTGTGTCTTAGAGTTACTTCCTGCTGTCTATAGCGACCATACTTCTCGATACTTGATTCTGGCTATACTTCTTTGCTGTCGTTATGGACACACTCTGAACTGATCGGAACATTACTTCTTAGCTGTTCTATAGGACCACTAGGAGCTCTTTTGAACTGATCTGGAGTTACTTCTGCTGTCCATATTAGCGACACTACTCTGTAAGAATTCTGAATCTTGAATACTTCTGCTGTTATTTTAGACACTACTTGAATGAACTCTTCTGCTGATCTAAGAGACTATAGCTCACACTGCAGTGAGACAATATTTTCCACTATAGTCTGATTTGATCACCGAGATATAAAACAGCACCTGATACAATGATGACTAGTTAGAACAGCACTGATACAGAGATATAGAAACAGCAACTTGATACTGATACAGGGAGATATAGGAAACAGCAATCTAGATTACTGAATACAGGACCTATAAGATAACAGCACTGATACAGAATATAGACACAGCCTATCTTGATACAGAGATATAGAAAACACCCAGTCTAGCGATACTATATAGAGAGACTAAAATTATAGAAAACACACTCTAGATCATTGATTGATATAGAATACAGCACTGATACTGATACAGAGATATTAGGAAACAGGACCAGATTACTGCAAGACTCATATCGGGAGACTTAATGAAAACGGAGACCTTTGGCACCCTGCTACTGATTTACAGATGATATAGAAACAGCACTGATACTATACATGAGAGTAGTAGAAACTAGCACACTGTACCTGTTTTTAGAGATATTTAAACAGCATGATACTAGAGATATAGAAAACATGCCACTTCTGTCTATATCCCCGAATACATATATACTATAGTTGGTACTGATCAGAGATATGTATAGAAATCATTACTGATTACAGATGATATTTAGAAACAGCACTGGATACTGGAATACAGAGATATGAAAAACGACTGAACGATACTGATACAGAGACTATAGAAACCAGCTCACTGATACTGAAGTACGGATATTATAGAACTCATCCCATCGACTACTGGATATAGGATATAGAAACAGCCTAACTTGGGATACTGAACAAGAGATATAGAAACAGCAGGAACTAGTACGTGATTTCCTCACAGAGAAGTTATTAGAAACATCCACTGGATACAGAGATCTAGACGCAGCACTGATAATCACAGATATTAGACAACAGCCCACACTGATACTCGATATAGAGATATAGAAACAGCACTGATATTGATCACTCGATAGTATAGGAAACAAGCCATACAGGACCCTGATACTGATTTACAGAGAATATAGAAAAAGCACTGAATATCTCTCTATAGTTTTCGATACAGGAGGATATAGAACAGCCACTGATACAGAGATATAGAAACAGATTCCATGATACTGTTATAACAGGATTATAGAAACAGCACTGATAGCATGAGATATAGATACAGCACTGATACTGGATAGCAGATATACAGAAACGCAGCACGATATGATACAATGAGATTATAAACAGCACTGTTACTGATACAGAGATATGGAACAGCACTGATCTACATGAGATATAGAAAAAGCACTGATACTGGTACGATGATTATAGAACAGCACGTTAATACAGAGATATAGAAACAGCACGCTGATACTTGAATACATATATACAGAAGAAACAGCCACTTATAGATGACCTGTACAAGAGATATAGAAAGAGCACTGATAACTGATACAAGAGAGATACTCAACACGAGACTGATATAGTGAGACATTTAGTAGAAACACGCACTCTGATACTCGATACAGATATACAGAGAACACACGACTGATACTGATACAGAATATAGAAACAGCCACTGGATACTGATAACAGAGATATAGAAACCAGCCATGTGTATCAACAAGATGTTATATAGAAACAGCACTCCAGGTTATACTGATATAAGACAAATGGTTCCTAATAGAAAACCCAGATCTCACCTAGTATTATGATACGTTAGCTTCTGAGCATCATTGTATAAACAAGAGCCCAACTTGTGATTTAATTACATACAGATGAAATAGAATAGCAGCTCAGGCTGGAATACTGATAACAGCATATGACTTGCTATAGGAAACAGCCACTATGACAGGATATAGAAACAGCATTCTGATACTAGGTGTGGATCAGACTGGATATAGATAGAAACAAGCACTGATACATGAGTAGTATATCTAGAAACAGCACTGAGATACTGAAACGTATACGAGAACACGCGGATCACCGATTCCTCGATATCACAGAGAGGTATAGAAACTAGCACTGATGACTGCACACAGAGATACTAGTAGAAAACAGGAACTGATACAGAAGAGATGAGAAAACAGCAAGATCTTTTGATTACTGATACAGCGATATAGAAACGCCACTGATATTAGTGATACAGAGATATGAAACAGCACTTAGATTTAGCTGTTATTACAGAGATTAGAAACAGCCACTGATACTAGATACAGGATATAGATTAACATAGCAAACCCTTGATCTGATACAGAGATATAGAATACGACACCGAGAATGACTGGATAACACCGAGATATAGTTACAACCTCAATAGGAGTTAGACTACAAAGGGTAGACTATAGAAAACTAGCCCCATGATACTGATACCAGAGATTATAGAAACATCACTGATACAAGTGACTACTCAGAAACTAGCACTAGATATCTTGGATACAGAGATATTTAGAAACAGCACTGATGCTGAGATATAGAAACAGCCAACTGTGATAACCTGATATGAGATATAGAAAGAGCACTGATACAGAGATATAGAACAGCATTCCCTGATACTGAATACAGAGACTTATAGAAACAGCACTTGATACAGAGATATCAGAAACAGCAGCTGCTATCTTGATACAGAGATATTAGAACTTTAAGCAGCTTGATCACAGATATAGAACACAGCAAGCTCGATACTGATTACAATATTATAGAAACAGCACTGCATACGAGATAAGAAACTAGCATCTGATACTGCATACAGAGAATTACAGAAAACAGCCACTAGATATTGATACTGGGATATACGAAAGAACAACAGCACAGACTGACTACTTGTGATATCTCTTCTGAATAGAAAACAGCACAGGATATTAATAGATTTTACCATATGACGATTATAGAAACAGCATTTACTGGCTCGATACTGCTACAGAGATACAGACAAGCCACTGATACTGATACTCGATACTGAATATAGTTAAACAGCCGACTTGATACTACTGATACTGATTTAGAAACACCATGATACTGCATAAGCCGATATAGCAAACAGCACTTATGATACATTGCATACAGAGATATAGAACAGCCAACTGATACAGAGATATTAGAAACACACTGATATTTGATTACAGAGATACAAATACAGCTTAAGTGAATACAGGAGACAGTTAGATATTAGAAACAGCACTTTGATACTGATACAAGAGATATAGAAACAGCATGATACACTTGAGAGTATAGACAACAGCCACTGATACTGCTTACAGAGATATAGACCAGCACTGATATGGAAAACAGCCACTGCATCTACTTATAAGAGATATAAAACAGCACTGTACTGATACATGATAAGATTAGAAACAGCACTTTGATACTTGATACAGAGAATATATAAACAGCCATTGCTTGATACCTCGATACATCGAGATATAGAAACAAGCACTTGCATACCCAATCAGGATGGTACTCATACAGATGAATATAGAAACAGCACCTGTGTAGGATACTGGATAACAGATTATACATTAGAAACAGCACAGCTCAGATTACTGATCTACAAGACTATAGAAATACAGCCACCCGATATGATAAAGAGATTATAGAAAACAGCTTACCTCTGATAATGATACAAGAAATCATAGAAACACAGCACTCTCGATCACTAGGATACAGAGAATATAGAAAAGAGCCACTGAGTATTCACTAGGATACAGAAGAATATAGAACAGCAACTGGATACTGATAATCAGAGATATAGAAAGAATTACAAGCACCGGATACCTTGATACATGAGATACATAGGAAACCATCAATCTTTCTCCCGGATTACTATACAGGAATAAAACAGCCTGATGTACAGATACTGACGAATTATGAAACGACGCCACTTCGATCACTGATATCACAGAGATATAGAAGAAATAGCACTAGCACTAACTAACAGAGATATAGAAATCAGCACTGAATTTAACTGGGGATACAGTAGATATAGAACATTAGCACCTATGTATAACAGATGAACTCATATAGAAACAGCCACCTTGATACTGATACAGAGATTAGAAGAGCACTACTACCCTGAGGGCCACCACCCTCCTAACACTCAGAATGTAATTTAGCAGACAGGTACCCGTGAGGGCAATCAGGCTCCAACACTAGGACATAATTTTACGGTACCCCTGATGGGCACAATTGTCGTGGTGAATCAGCACTTAAGTTTAGTAACATAGATAGATAAGATGTTTTTTTTCATTCATTTATGGCATTGTGAGTATACGTGTCTATTATTCCGCAATGGTTCCTTTGGACCTATACTGTACGAGGCAGTTCAAGCATGGCCATTTCTCTCTAGTGCTAACAAACTAACTTGGTGAGGCTCCAGAAGACAGGGGATGAGGTCAGGCTTCTCTTTCATATGTCAGATGCTATCTGTTAATTTTAAAAACCGATGTAGATGCCTCGGATGAAGACAGATATCAAGAAAGGGAGGAGGTTAGCGTCAGGCTTGGAACATGTGTCTTGTGTGAACTTTGTATGTTCCTCATTGAGTTGCCCTTGGTGCCTTTAGATCTAGTATATGACCTAAGAAGGCTCCACTGATCCTGTTTTGAAGCTTCTTGTCCAGGACAGGGGGTGTATTTGAGCATGCGGCTGTATCTAGAATTGACAAGTTGATATATGCCAAAATTGGATGACTGTGCCCTCAGGGTAAGTGTTTTTGGTACCAACGAACGAGATTGAAACATCTCGTTTTAGGCTGTAGAGAAAACCAAAACCCTGTGAGTATCGATACATTTAATACCTACAATGTCTATCTAGCTATGCGGATACTCCTAATCTTTTTCAAGTAAAACGGTATATTTGTGAACTTATGTTAAATAGAATTACGGTGTGTTCGTCATGTATTAGTTAGGAAGCGGGTGTATCTAGGCCTAATAAATGATGTAGACTAAGAATTGTGTTATCGATGAGACATTTCTCAGAGAATTCATTACTAGAACACTGATGATCTGACGAGTTCAAAAAACTGGCCTCATGGTTTGAAGCGTTTCCCTACTCTCTATTAAGATTGCACCTTTTTACTAATAAAACTCTACTTGTCTCGTGTGTGAGGGGGATTTGTTCCTATTATTATTGAGTAATACAGGAAATTACCACGACACACTCCAACACTCAGACGTAATTTACAACCAAAGCATGTGTGTTCCAGTGTGTTCCGTTCGATCCCAAGATGACCCCAGAAAGGGGACGACATTCATGACTTAGGATGTATCTCTCATGGACAAGTGAATCTAAATTGGACAAACATTTTCCTGTCTGCTAAGCATTTTACAAAAGGTCTTCTAATATTAAAGGTACCTACGGGTTTGTTAGGATGTCATCATAAAGAAAATGTTATGGAGATAAATATTCATTACAAATTTATTTGGAATCTTCTTGGTGATTTAGTAAAAGTAGAAAGTAGTCAAGAAATATAATATAATTCAGTCGAAGTGCAGATAAAGATTACCCCACTAAAAATAAACTTACACTGCCTTCAATAGGTCTGACTTTACTTACTGAGTTACTTTTTCACAACCATGTAAATGGCGTGCTGTGTGGTACGTGATGTGTGCTGTGGTGTGTTGGTGTGTTGTGCTGGTGTGTTGTGTGTAGTGTGTGTGATTGTCGCTTCTCCTCTCTGTCGCTGTGTTGGTGATGTGCTCGTGTATCTGTGTGCCATATCTGCTTTTTCTCTGTGATGTGTTGATGGTGTCTGTGTGTGTCTGTTTTTCTGTAATGTGTCTGTTGTCCGCCTCTCTCTGTGTGATATGTGTGTGGTGTGTGTTGTATGTTGTGTAGTTTCTGTGTGTGTGTGTGCTGTTGTGTGTGTGTGTGTACTCAGTGACCTAGCCCAGCTTACTGGGCTAAATTGATGATTGCAGGGGGTGCTCTTTCAGACACTCTACGACTAGTCCCCAAGGTTGGCCATAAGATTGCCCTGATGGTGCTGTCTCATTGATGTGTCATGAAGGTATTAATTTGTTGAGTTCTGTCACACTCCTAATAGACACATGAGTGGAATGTTACTGCTTTGAGAGGTGAGCCGTAGTGGAGCATTCACTGCAGAGCAAATAGAATATTACAGAGTAAGTAATTAAATAATCACTTTCGAGGGGAGTTCGATTGTTGACTTCCTGTTCCGATTTGGGACTCCCCTACCGTGAGAAACACACTGCAGGCTTGAAATCCTCTTCACATCTCCCTACTGTACTAATGCCCTTGATCCTCTTGCATTTCCTCAAACTTGCTAACTCAATGCCTTGAATCCTCTTCATTCCTAACCTGCTACAACTGCCCCTTGAATCCTCTTCCTATATACTTCATACCTGTACATTGCCTCTTGAATCCTCTTCCATCTGT
>NW_019948334.1:0-2380 GCF_002910315.2 Salvelinus sp. IW2-2015
AACCACACCCACACAACTACTGACCACAACTACAGACCACAACCCCACAACTACTGACCACAGCCACTGACCTCAACTACTGACCTAACATACAAACCACAACTACTGACCACAACAACACAAGTACTGACCACAACTAATGACCACAATTACTAACCATAATCACACACCTACTGACCAAAACTATTGACCACAACTATTGACCACAACCACTACACTACTGACCACAACTACTGAACCACAAAACTACTGAACCACACCCACACAACTACTGACCACAACTACTGCCCTGCGTCTCGGTGATATAAAAGTACATTTTCAAACAACATAATGTGTGAGGCAGCATCAGGTGAAAATATATGAGAAATAGTCCTATCGGACCAGATGGAAAATATACTTTCTTTATAATGTACTATTCGTGTATCAATAACTCAGTCTGGCCATTCTCTCATCAACCTGAGAGACATTTCAAACAAAAGAATTAGGAATTGCTGTTTCTTTTATGTTATGAAAACATAAATTGCAGTGGTGTAGTGGAGTGTAAACACAAACGCAGTTTTACCCACTTTTGTAGTAAAATGGACTGAAACGATAAGGACATGTACTGTAGACAAACTGTGGTTATGAATGCATTCTGGCAGAAAAAAATATTCCTCAGAGGACTGTATATCATTACTCTATCATTACTGTCAATGCAAATAGTCCCTGTGGCCATTTCATTAATTGTTGAGTAGTCTTAAGGCTTGGGTGTAGAAGCTGTTAAGGAGCCTTTTGGACCTAGACTTGGCGCTCTGCTGGAGTCAGACTTTTTTGGGCCTTCTTCTGACACCGCTTATTGTATATGTGTCCTGGATTGCAGGAAGCTTGGCCTCAGGGATGTACTGGGCTGTACGCGTTACCCTCTGTAGCACATMATGGTCAAATGGCGAGCAGTTGCCATACCAGGCGGTGATGCAACCGATCAGGATGCTCTCGATGGTGAAGCTGT
Source organism: Salvelinus sp. IW2-2015 (assembly GCF_002910315.2). Taxonomy (NCBI): domain Eukaryota; kingdom Metazoa; phylum Chordata; class Actinopteri; order Salmoniformes; family Salmonidae; genus Salvelinus; species Salvelinus sp. IW2-2015. The sequence goes on from NW_019948334.1 coordinate 989, forward strand.
AGAACTTTGAGGTTCRGGGGACCCGTGCCAAATCRTTTCAGTAGTGGAACCGGTCAGCGTTGTCTCTTCATMACTTTCTTGGTSMGTTTGGACCATGATAGTTTGTTGGTGATGTGGACACCAAGGAACTTGAAACTCTCGACCGGTTCCACTACAACCCCGTCAATGTYAATGGGGGSATGTTTGGCCTTCCTTTTCCTGTAGTTCAGGATAATCTCATTTGTCTCGCTCACTTTGAGGGAGAGYTTATCCTGGCACCACACTGTCAGGTCTCTGACCACCTCCCTCTAGACTGTCTCATTGTTGTCGGTGATCAGGCCTACTACRGTTGTGTRGTCAGCAAACTTAATGATGGTGTTGGAGTCGTGRTTGGCCACGCAGTCGTGGGTGAACATGGAGTACAGGAGGGGAATAAGCACGCACCCCTGAGGGTCCCCCGTGTTGAGGATCAGCGTGGCAGATGTGTTGTTGCCTACCCTTACCARCTGGGGGTGGCCCGTCAGGAAGTCCAGGAGGTGTTTTAGTCCCAAGATCCTTAGCTTAYTGATGAGCTTTGTGGGCACTATGGTGTTGAATGCTGAGCTGTAGTCAATGAACAGCATTCTCACATAGATGTTCCTTTTGTCCAAATGGGAAAGGGCAGTGTGGAGTGCGATTGAGATTGCGCCATCTGTGGATCTGTTGGGGTGGTAGGCAAATTGGAGTGGGTCTAGAGTTTCCGGGATGATGGTGTTGATGTAAGCCATGGTCAGCCTTTCAAAGCACTTCATGGCTACTGACTTGAGTGCAACGGGGCGGTAGTCATTTAGGCAGGTTTCCTTCACTTTCTTGGTAAAGGGACTATGGTGGTCTGCTTGAAACATGTAGGAATTACAGACTCAGTCAGGGAGAGGTTGAAAATGTCKGRGAAGACACTTGCCAGTTGGTCCGCGCCTGCTCTGAGTACACGTCCTGGCAATCCGTCTGGCCCCGCGGCCTTGTGAATGTTGACCTGTTACAAGGTTTTGCTCACATCGGCTATGGAGAGTGTGATCACACAGTCTTCAGGAATAGCTGGTGCTCTCATGCATGCTTCAGTGTTGCTTGCCTCGAAGTGAGCATAAAAGGTATTTAGCCCGTCTGGTAGGCTCTCATCAATGGGCAGCTCGCGGCTGGGTTTCCCTTTGTAGTCCGTAATAGTTRGRAAGCCCTGCCACATCCGACGAGCATCAGAGCCGGTGTAGTAGGATTCYATCTTAKTCCTGTATTGATGCTTTGCCTGTTTGATTATATGGCCATTTTACTGGTTCCCACGAACTGTAATCAATCACTTGGCTTTGCAGTGGGTTTTTACAGTAGCATCTGCTGTAAAAAAAAAAGTGTTCCTGTAACTGTAAATTACTGTATAATCAA
>NW_019948334.1:4019-8789 GCF_002910315.2 Salvelinus sp. IW2-2015
GGTATAATCAAGATTAACATACTGTATGAACTGAGTCTCCCGGGTGGCGCAGTGGTCTAGGGCACTGCATCGCAGTGCTAGCTGCGCCACCAGAGTCTCTGGGTTCGCGCCAGGCTGGGCTGGGTTCGCGGCCCAGGCTCTGTCGCAGACGGCCGCAACCGGGAGATCCGCTAAAATTAACCAAGCACACATAATAGGAGCTACAAGCGACGCAGGCCCTTGTGGAAATTAGGTGAACTGCAACATCACTTAGACTGAATTCAAACTACTCTCCCTCCCCTGCCCCAACCGTTACAATATAATTACAGTACCAATAATGGTACTGTCAATAAATTAACTGCATTTGTACAGTTTGACTTTTTGTTTACGGTAACTTACTGGCAGCCAGTTCTGTAAAACAGCGTTCATTAACTGATCATATTTTCAAGAATGCTTCTCCTGCAGGTTAATTGTTTAGAATTGTTTTAATATCTGCGTTTTTGCATGTACGACGTTTTGATTGATTGACTAATCTTATGCTACACAAAGATAAATCACATTCATGTTTCTAAATAATCCAATCAAAATAGATTTTTTTTGCACTGTTACTGAAATGGTTGTTCCAGTTTAAAAGGTTTAGGTCACGTGTCAAACTCATTCCGCTGAGGACCGAGTGTCTGCGGGTTTTTTCTCCACCTTTCTTGTTCTTGGTTATGATAAGGTCACTAATTAGTAAGGAAATTAATTGAAAGGAAAACCGGCGGACACAGCTCCGTATGGATGAGTTCGACACCTTCTTAGGTTGTCACCTTACAATGAGCCCGTCCTCCAATAGCTCCTCACCAGCCTCCACTGGTCAATGTCAGCCCGGCCTGGCATGTTACATGTCTAGAACCTGTGAGACTAGTTAACTAGGGTAACTACCTACGCTCAAGATGAAAGTTAGATTCACTGTACATTTACATATTTCAAACATATTTTACAGTACTCCTCATTTCAAACTTTCCCAATCAATACCAGTTGTACTATTAACTTACCATACGTATCCATCTTTGCACGCGTGCAGTCATTTCTGCTTGTGGCCACAGATTGAACACCTTACAGATTTCTTGGGCAGGCCTTTCTTTGGGGTATTTCATAACCAACACACATCATTTTTGGGAGAAGTTAAATATCTGACCCGACCAAAGCACCAGGCTCTGTTGGTCTTTGATATTGTTTATGTGACGAGTCTGCAATATTGACATTGGAAAGTGCTAGCTAGTAGGTAGAACCTTCGTAAGTAAGCTTCATTTCTATTTTCAGTTCAGAAGTGCTCAACAATGAATTGATCAGAGGGTGGCGGAGCCTCTCCCCGTGCAAATATTATACCCTTTCACACCACGAACCAGGGTTTTACCTTATAATTTGAAATGGTAATAAGCCGCAGGACGCTTCATGGAAAAAAACTTTCAGCAAACAAGTAGTGCTGTTGGCTTGGGATACTGACTATGGGTCAGTGAACACAGGTCGACCCATACAGACCAACGGCTTTCCCCTTTTTTACATGTGTTATTAGGGAGGACCTAAATCCATCTTGATTGTTTGTGTTTGATTATTGTGGGGGAAAATGTTATGCGACCGTTTGTGTTATATCAGATCTGTGATTAGCCAGGCTATAAACTAATAAAATAGTGCAGGCCAGTCCACGGCCTGTGGTTGGAATCCCTTGCTTTCACCAATCAACCGTTGGCTGACATTAGCCTGAATGTTTCCTTTGTTTCTCTCTTTACTGTAGGACAAGGGGGCACGATCTCTCCCTAGGACCAAGTCCTGCCTCTTCGTTGGTAAGTTTATTTGCATTGTTTAATGGCATCTTTAAAGTTTGTTTAAAGTAAGGACAGAGAACTTTCACATACATAAGAGTGAGATGGCGTACTGCCACCGGTGCAAAATAAATACGTAATATTCAATATCAGCATGTTAGACTAATATTAGCACTTCGTATACTCGTGGGTAATTACATTCTCATGGATAACAAACAACAAAATCATAGCTAGAGAATGTATTGACAACATAACAACAAGCAACACTCATGACGGAGAGCAAATGTGGAGAATGAATCTCCAGAAGAAAATGTGACTCCTCACAGATACAAACGGTTATGCTTTTCACCACTGGGACTGGTAAGTGTGTGAAAGCGATCTGTTGAAGTGTTGTAAATTACTTGAATTAGTCAGTAAGGAAATAAAGGAGTTGAAGGTGAGCATTGAAATAAGTGCGAAGAGCTGCGATATGGAACAAAACAAACAAGCTAAGCACAGTCATAAGATAGAACGGACATTAATGAACTTAAAAGGAGACACTCTTTCTGAGAAGCATTGATTAGACAGAATCTATGAGAGAAATCCAGTACTTACAGGTATCCAAGAAAGAGAAGAAGAAGTTCCCGAAAACGTGTGAAGGAATTCTTCTTTACAACGCTTCAAATCCCACTCGATGGCTGTCAATAAAATCCAACCCGAATGTGTAACGGAAACTCACGGAACTCGTTCTGCCTTGGTCCGTACCATTGCCTATTTTAGTTCCCCAAAAACGTAGTACTTCCAGATCACTGTAATGTCAATACCATTGTAAAGCACAATTTCTCCCCTTCCCAACAAATCAATTACATGACCTAAACACTGCCCGTTTCTGCATAATTCAAGCAGGCAATGAGCCCCGTCGGGTCTTTTAAATGGCGGTGGGAAGCGAAACTAATGTGTGATAGTAGAAGGACAGATGTCGTGTGGGAAAATTGCTTTTTTCACTCGATCTGTCCAACTTATCACCTTATCGCCTCTAAAATGTAAATAAAACACTATAAAGAGTTTATATAATGTGTTCATTACATGACCTATTTGAAGGTTTGTCGAATTTGAATCGGGGTTTTAGGCGGTGCTAAAATGATTTAGAAGTAAACAGCGGCTTTGGAATGATGATCGCATGCAATGATGATGAAAAAATTTACCCTGTCACTATCCTTTCTGGTTTTTACAATGAGAGAATGCTACACCTGGTGGAGGAGATTGTAGACAGAATAGTTGCTTTATGCGTGCTGTACGTTACGAATGACACTCAAGAATGTAACGGATGGTCAGTTTTTTAACTTTTCTCCATACTATAGAGCTTCCATGTCGATCAACGCTTGAATAGAAACCTAGTTCACCCCGATTTTTGAAAGTAACACAGTCGCTACAGTCCCATTAGTTTTCTTTGTAGCCTCGTTTGAATGTCGCGGTTACGCACATTTGTACGGAATGGGGTGGTTTACGTTACACCGTTTTGGTACGAAGAGGCAGAGAATATGACGTCCAATTTTGCTTTACTTTTTTTGCTTTCCCGTTTAAAGCTTGGGTAAAAGACTCGCTGGCACGAAAATAGGCATGAATGATCAGTTCCTGAAGGAAATTGCAGAACGGCGCAAAGTTCTGTATCCAATCTTCAAGGAAAATAGATTAAAAGGGAATCGTATAGCTCTCGTAGTCGACAAATTGTATATTGACAACCAAATGTTCCGAGACACAAAGACTACTCCATGGCTATTCTAAAAATTACAAAGTTCRCATAGAGGAGTCAAATAATGGAACACCTAATACAAGCCATGGTAAGGATTGTAATAATACATTAAAAAAAGATAGAAAAACAATAAAATAATTGTTTAATAAATAAAGTACGAATACACTGTACCTTTCAAAATAGGGAATGTTGTCAAATAATTAGTATTACATTTTCCATTTATATTATTTTATAAATGGATAAGACAGCATTAGAAGGATAACTACAAAAATAACACATCTTCAAATCTCAATACATATCAATTTAACCAAAAATACCTAATGTCCAATCATTAAGTTACAAGACAGAAACAAAACATTATAATTCCAGTATTATTTTTTAATTATTTATGAATTTTTTTTCTTTAAATTCTCATTAATATTTTAAAAAAAATCTTCATATCCAAACAATTGTTTTCTTTACATTTTAAAATTCATCGTTCAATACATTTAAATAAATACACATCTAATTATTATTATTCCTATCATGATACTACAATTTAAAATAAATTACTATACCACCAAATCTATTATTTATTCCATCATATAACTTCACCACCCTTCTTAACATCCCGCCTAAACATTCCAACACTAAATAATCGCCCATCTTTTATTCTCGTAACTACCTATATCATCCAAAACAAAAATACAATTTCAAACCTACTAACATCCACCATCCCCTCAATCATCTTACCCTGCTATTTGCCTACAAATCAACCCCTATAACCATAATATACCAATAAAATTCTCCAAATCTAATAAACCTACACTTGATACCTACCTTACCGTTTCCCCCGCCCATTATTCATTCTCTCAACACTCCAGTAACCCATACTCGTCACACTATACAATCAAATTCATACTATGCCTATTTTATTTAATCTTCTTATTAAATATTTTTCTTTTTTTTTTTTTTCGTGATGCTTTATTTATATCCCACATTCTTTCAATGTTAAATTTATATTAAATGATATAATCACAAGTTTTTTCCTAAAAAATAATCCTTACAAATTAATTATCAATACGAATCCACACACTATTAACACCTTGGCACAAACTTCCTCCTTACGCATATCCATTTTAATAATGTAAATAAAATAATCAAATATTTAATAACCATTTACATATCATATAAAACAAATATTAACCATTTAAATACTTCACATTTTATCGTCTTCGTTCTTCCACTCTTTCTCTTTTCTAAAAATCCTCCTTC
>NW_019948334.1:9287-18221 GCF_002910315.2 Salvelinus sp. IW2-2015
ACTGGGACTTCACTGTGAAGGACATCATCCTCCTCCATCCATCAAGTATGAATACACATGCATTGGAAATGTATTTTTGTATCAAATTGTAGTAGATGGAGTCTGAACCTTCCTTTTCTTCTGGTTGAGTCTGCTGGCAATGTCTCTGTGACCTATGAGATGAGTCATCATAGTGTGATGTGACCATTATAACAGCCAAGAGAAAGGGCATCCATTCATGACCCTCTGATCCAGAGTTCTTATGGGGGCACACAGGGCACGTTCCCCCTCAGATTTGTCCTGTAACTGTTTTAAAAATATATATATTATTGTAATTTGTTTATTATGATTCATTTTTTTGTTCTTCTTTTATGAATTTGTCTTTAGCTCGCCCAGATAGGTTGCCAATCTCCAAACCTCATAACTAGATACCAAGAAGCCATTTCAGGCTATCAATCAAATTAGAGTCGCTATTTATAAACAAGCTATAGAAAGTTGGTTTCAATTCCAGTTTAATCCCCCAGAAAAGACAGAACAAATATGACAACAAATATTAAGGTTAAACTAATATTGTAATTGAATAAAAATTGGGGAGAAATACCCCCCAAAAATTGTATAATCTTTGTAAATTATATCATAAATAGGACTGGTGGAGTTGTCACACATGCAGCTAACAAAAATATATGCCTGCTCTACTCAAAATTACAACCAACTAATTGCAGCATTACCCGAAAATGTAAGAGGCAAGTGGAAGGGAGAAAGTAAGGAACTTGTCTGTCAGCCCTGCGTTAAAGAACAACATTGGTTAAAGACAATTGTGATAATAAAAAAGTGCAGCGTTTTATTTAAAGACCAAAATGGACAGCTGCTCCATATAGATGCAAAATAGTTGGGGAGAGATTTCAATGCACCGATTCCATGGCACATGGTTAATAAACTGATACACAAAACAACGCTGGATTCAAAATTTAATTATGATACAAATTCTTGCAACCAATAACATTTTATCTATATGTGGGATACAACCATCCCAGCTCTGCAGATTTTGCTGCGAAGAGTCAGAATCATTAGCTCATTTGTTTTGGTACTGTCATATGTAGCTTGTTTTTGGTCGCAGGTTCAGGAATGGCTGAAGAATTGAAACATTTGGAGCTAACTCTGCAAATAGCACTTCTGGGTGATTTAAAAAGTCATAGTCAATCGTTAAATAATATTTAATTGAACCTTTATTTAAAGGCAAGTCAGTTAAGAACAAATTCTTATTTACAAAGGTTCAGAACTTTTGTGAAACATCACAGCACAGTTGAACAATATATATAGCAAATAAAAATCCAAACAGAGATAGATGGGAGGGGTTGAGTGGAGCTTAATGGTGGGACTGAAGGGTGAGATTGTAGAAAAAATCTGTTTCAGGTGTTTGAAAAAGGCAAAATTCTCCAATTTACAGAGGGGGGCTTGGCCCTTCGCCGGACAGCCCCCCAGCCATCCTCACGTACTTTGTGCCCCCTCAGATCTTTGAGGTGCATGCCGCCCCTGCTCTGATCCCCAGACAAAGGTGACATGGCCACAGCTGGTAATGGCCACAGTCAGGCCTCTCTCCACCCTTCATCTTTGAAGGTACTTTCCATATCTAGATGAAGAGATTATAAAAAACAATATTTACCACAATGCCAGTGTAGAGACATCTTCCTCATCCCTCAGAATATGTACCACTGTGTGACACAGTCTCTGGCTTACTACATCTGCGTGTTGGGTATCAGTGAGATGTGTGCGAGTTTCCAGACGTGACTTCCTGTTTCCACCCTTTCTCTCTGTGAAATGAGACGCATTCTGTCCCTCAGCCTTCAGTTCCTCAGACTACAGTTCCTCAGACTACAGTACAGTATACTGGTCCACAGTGAGAACTGGGCTCACCGCCGCGTGAGAAGTTAGGAAACGCACAGTAGCTCTAAGAGGCAGGCACGTACGAGGTCAGAACCCTAATGGTTCCCCTCCTCTACTCCCCTCCATCTCCCTGCAGTCAAACACTGACATCTCGTCTAATGTATTTTACCTCAGCTCTCTTGGTACAATCTGCCTTCAACATCTGATAAGCCAAGAGCTCCTATATCAGGTTTATGGTTGTTCATTTATAGGGATATCTGAGCTGAATTCCCCAAGAAATGCGTGTCTGTTTGGACCCACGCCCGGCTTGTACAGGGGATAGGATGACCTTGAACAGCCCTGGGGCTTGGGTATGGAGGGTGGATTAGAGGGAGTGTGTGTGTGTGTGTGTGTGGTGTGTGTGGTGTGTGTGTGTGGTGTGTGTGTGTGGTGTGTGTGTGTGTGTGTGTGTGTGTGTGTGTGTGTGTGTGTGTGTGTGTGTGGTGTTGTGTGAGGAGTGTGAGAGCGAGTGTGTGAGAGTGTGTGTGTGTGTGTGAGACTCGCAGGCAGGCAGACTTTTGTTCGCTGAGTGAAGTTCGGATGACCCTGAGACCTCTAGCTGTCTTAGGTGTGTCCAAATGGTACGTCATTCCCTTTATAGTGCACTACTACCCCTGGGCCATGATCAAAATTAGTGCACTATATAGGGAATAGGGTGCCATTTGGGATGCACATTATCCAATGGGAGGCACATTATCCAATGGGAGGCCTGATTCTCAGTGTTCTTAGTATTAACATAATGGTTGCCAATTGAACAAACCAAACAAGCCTACTGTTTGATCACGGCAGATGGTCTCCATGCAAAGTTTAGAGACCATTCTATTCTAGAATCTAGACGGTTGAACTGATGGTTCATTAATTCAATTCAAACTGTATTGTCCTCTCATAATATAATATAACACTTAACAAAGACACACAGTGTGAATGTAGTTAAATGTCTGTATGTACTGTAGTTACATGTCCTGTATGTATGTAGTTACATGTCTGTATGTATGTAGTTAATGTCCTGTATGTACTGTAGTTAATGTCCTGTATGTCTGTATTACTGTCCTTATGTACGTAGTTACATGTCTGTATGTCTGTAGTTACATGTCTGTATGTACTGTAGTTACATGTCCTGTATGTACTGTAGTTACATGTCCTGTATGTACTGTAGTTAAATGTCCTGTATGTACTGTAGTTAAATGTCCTGTATGTACTAGGTAGTTAAATGTCCTGTATGTACTGTAGTTACATGTCCTGTATGTACTGTAGTTACATGTCCTGTATGTACTGTAGTTAAATGTCCTGTATGTACTGTATTAAATGTCCTGTATTACTGTAGTTAAATGTTAAAACCTTTGTTTGCTGTAGCTCTGAGGACTACATATCGCTGAGGACTACATATCGCTGTAGCTCTGAGGACTACATATCGCTGAGGACTACATATCGCTGTAGCTCTGAGGACTACATATCGCTGGAGGACTATATATTACTGTAGCTCTGAGGACTACATATTGCTGTAGCTCTGAGACTACATATCGCTGAGGACTATATATCACTGTAGCTCTGAGGACTACATATTGCTGTAGCTCTGCGGACTACATATCGCTGTAGCTCTGAGGACTACAAATCGCTGTAGCTCTGAGGACTACATATCACTGTAGCGCTGAGGATACATATCGCTGTAGCTCTGAGGACTACATATCGCTGTAGCTCTGAGGCTACATATCGCTGTAGCGCTGAGGACTACATATCGCCGTAGCTCTGAGGACTACATATCGCCGTGCGCTGAGGACTACATATCGCTGTGCTCTGAGGACTACATATCGCTGTAGCTCTGAGACTACATATCGCTGTAGCTCTGAGGACTACATATCGCTGTAGCTCTGAGGACTACATATCGCGTGGCGCTGAGGACTACATATCGCTGTAGCTCTGAGGACTACATATCGCTGTGGCGCTGAGGACTACATATCGCTGTAGCTCTGAGGACTACAAGAACTCACAATTAGTAGTCAATTGTACAATTTGCATTTCTTCTATAGCGCATTGAGTAATGACAATGTATTGATTCAGGAAGTGTTTTTTCATTTTGGGACATGTTATTAAATCTACACCAAAAATATGTTATTAAATCTAGATGCTTAATAATAGACTTGTGCTTGTCTCCACAGCCACACTCATCCTGGAGGGTTTAATGCTTCACATGTAAAGATGCACCAGACAACTACGAATGCAATCGCTGGGCTCCGGACGTATACTGCCCACGAGGTAATTACAGTAAGGTATTTCTGGTATTTACAGCCTGCTCTGTATCTATCATCAATCCTGTTTTTAAGACCCTCTCGACTCCGTCCAGAGCAGAAATATAAATGAGAGGAAAATACCAGGCTGTAAAATGAAGGGTTATCAATGTTTTCTTTGCTGGTTTCTGTATCTTAACAAGCTGGACGTGTTTAGTTAAGAAACTGAATTGGCAGGCTGTATAATTCCACAGGCTCTCTTTTTTATATAGATAATATGGTTGTCTACTAAATGTCTGAAATCATTGTGAAGTTATTTGTTGCCTTAAAGATTTGATCTTAAAAGCACATTCTTTGAGTTATAAACAAATGATAAATAGTAGTTTATCACGTGAAACGTGAGGATTGGTTTTAATCAATGCATCTGAACCCCAGTCTCTCAGTGTTACTGTTCACTTCAGGAAGAAGTAGATTGTTAACACATGATATTCATGGGAATGAGTTACATTGCTGTTGAAAAGTAAGCTACATTTGCGTTTACATTAACTGACATACAATAATGTGAAAGTGATTGTTTTTATCATCGTTCAACTTATTGCTCATTGGTCTGTTATTTCTCAGGATTCCATAGTGTTTGAATGTTAGATCAAGTTTGACAATATATAAGCTAAACGGCATATATAATATATAAAGCTAAACGGCATATATATATATTATAAAGCTAAACGGCAATATATAATATATAAAGCTAAACGGCAGCCCTGACATTCACGCGTGGAGAAATGTATCCATCTCTCAGCTGTAAATATTGCAGATTGCACCTTTAACGACAGTGTCTGTGTGTCTGACAGAGACCAGGTACTGCTACACCCTCCATGTGATGGACGTCCAGGGGAACACTGTGTCTGTGACCAAACGCTGTGTGCCCTGGCCCACTGTCTGTCTACAGGCTGCACCCAGGACAACCATGAAGGATACGAGGTCATTAAAGAAGCCTCTTTCCTTTGAAACACATTACATTTCGACACGGGCTGCTGAAGCAACTCCTAAATGTACAAGTGCATCTAATTTACCAGGTGAGGGACTAACCAGGGCAGTTATCAACGGGGACACACATACAGCATGTATAACAAAGAAAGATTATATTTTACTTGTATTAGTTATATTTTGCAGTTCAGAATGTGTCTCTCTGCTCTGTGGTGTCTGGTGTGATTTACCACCTGTCATGGTAATCCCCAGGCCCTGGTTTAGAATGATCTCACTTGGATAACAATCTGTTCTCGTCTCAGCAGTTATTTGAATCTCTTTCTGGAAATTCCTCTGTCTGTGTTCTGTTTGTGGACATACAAACATAGTCTATGTTTGTCTGTAGTCTGTCACCTTGTCTGTAGTCTGTATGAGTAGTTTGTCTGGGTTCTGTCTGTGGCCTGTCTGTAGTTGGGATTGAGCCGCTTCCAGCCAATCAGCGATTAGCGTTAGAATTAGGACCCAGGCTGCTGGCCAGGCCTCCATCATTGGCTGAGACCTTCCACATGCAGCTGTCCGATTGGCCAACGTCCAGGACACTGTTGAGGGAAATCAATCAGTGAATAAAATATTAAAGGTAAACATCCTCAGAGTTGGAGAGAGACAGCGACAGAGAGAAAGAAAGAGATGGATTGAGAGAGAGAGATCGATCAGTACATCCGGAGTAGGTGATCAGTTATCTGTATCTCACTCATGCTGTTGTGTGTGCTGTGCTTTGCTTCATTAGCTAAATGTCATCCAGACCCCGACTCAGATGGCATCCAGTAACTAACCCTATAGTGAATCYCATRARGCTAYGATCACAGTCKACAGTAAGTGGATTGATGAAGSCTTTTCTCAGGTTGCTTGAATGGGGTAAAGGATTACTTTGAGGACCAAKATATTATATMTATTACTTGTTATTAAAGYTGTATTCATAATATRTTACTAAATCATCTATTATAGTCTATATATGACTGTTAAATATYATTAAARCTGTWTTACTAATCTGTTASTAAATCATCTATTATAGTCTACAACTACTAACTATMCCTATTCCCCTCCCWTTGAAAACACAAAGCATTGTAACTGAACAAATGGTTATGGCAGTAAGAGAGCTCCAGCTCTAGGTCAGGCTCCTGGCCCCCACCGGTCTCACAGYGACCCAGAGAGGATGGCYCMGTCATGGGGAAGTCATGTTAAGTAAGCCAAAGCTCTACAGCTAAATAACCAGGCAGATTATCTGATGTTCACGTTGTTCATCTCTGACTCTGTAAGACAATAAGAGGAGCTGGACAAAAAGAAGACCAACTAGATTAGAGATGGAATGTCCGTTTTGTTTTMCTATGTTATACAGCCTGACTACCAGCCCAGGCCAGAGAGGMCAATGGTAGGTCTGCCTGGAGGGAGRCTGGTGGCTGCCCCACTAAAGACCATCTTTACTTCCATACCAGTGAGCCTGGTAAATGGGACCAGTACCCATGACAAAGCCCCCGATGCTGGACTCTCTATGGGTTCAGACCAAGGCCAGGTGGCCAGCCTCCTCTCCTCCTCCATGACTCTGGATGCACAGACTCAACTTGGTTCTACAATGTATGGGCCAATGGCAGGGGTTCAATTACTCAAGCCGGGTAGAGAGCAATACGATAAGGTTGGTAATTTTACACCTTGCAGAGATAAGATATTGATGGACTTTATTAATCCACTTTCTACCGAAAACTGAAACTTTTTTTGCACTATAACAAAGCCCTCCTTTACCTCCATTTAAATCCTGGTAATGTGAGCCATTTTTTTTATAATTCATTATTCACACAATTTACTTTGCTAAGTAGTCTTATCCCATATCAGAAAGATATTCAATATTCATTGATTGAACTTCAAACAAACTCCCCAATCTCTAATAAGAAGCCTTGGTGAGCATCGTTATTCAATACAGTAGCTGGAGTAAAGCACACTAGCAAAAACTAGAAGACGACCAGGTCTAGCCAGCCTTGGCTTGAACATGAAGTCAGATTATAAGAGTAGCTTGATTTTTAAGAGATCAGATGGCTTCCATTCTGGATTCCTTTAATTCCACTTCAATTGGGGTTGCGACTGTACAGTTGTATTTTGCCTGCTGCCTTCATGACGACCGTACAGTTGTATTTTTGCCTGTGTCTCTCATGACGACGTACGTTGTATTTTTGGCTGCTGCCCTTCATGACGACTGTACAGTTGTATTTTTGCCTGCTGCCTTCATGATGATGACGGTTGTATTTTTGCCTGCTGCCCTTCATGATGACCGTACGTTGTATTGCCTGCTGCTCTTCATGAGACGTACGGTTGTATTTTTGCCTGCTGCCTTCATGACGCGTACGGTTGTATTTTTGCTGCTGCTCTTCATGAGACCGTACGGTGTATTTTTGCCTGCTGCCTTCATGAGACGCTCAAGTTGTATTTTTGCCTGCTGCCCTTCATGATGACCGTACGGTTGTATTTTTGCCTGCTGCCTTCTGATGACCGTTACGGTTGTATTTTTGCCTGCTGCTCTCAATGACCGTACGGTTGTATTTTTGCCTGCTGCTCTTCATGATGACCGTACGGTTGTATTTTTGCCTGCTGCCCTTCATAACGACGTTAAGGTTGTTATTTTTGCCTGCTGCTCTTCATGACGACGTAAGTTGTATTTTTGCCTGCTGCTCTTCATGACGACTGTAAGTTGTATTTTTGCCTGCTGCTCTTCATGACGACTGTAAGGTTGTATTTTGCCTGCTGCCCTTCATGACGACCGTAGTGGTGTATTTTGCCTGCGCCCTTCATAACGCGTAGGTTGTTATTTTGCCTGCTGCCTTCATGACGACGTACGTTGTATTTTTGCCTGCTGCCCTTCATGACGACCGTACGGTTGTATTTTTCTGCTGCCCTTCATGACGACTGTACAGTTGTATTTTGCCTGCTGCCCTCATTGAGACCGTACGTTGTATTTTTGCCTGCTGCCCTTCATAACGACTTACGTTGTATTTTTGCTGCTGCCTTCATGACGACTGTACAGTTGTATTTTTGCCTGCTGCCCTTCATGACGACTGTACGTTGTATTTTTGCCTGCTGCCTTCATGACGACTGTATTGTATTTTTGCTGCTGCCCTTCATGACGACGTACAGTTGTATTTTTGCCTGCTGCCCTTCATGACGACGTACGGTGTATTTTGCCTGCTGCCTTCATGACACTTGTACAGTTTGTATTTGTTGTCTGCTGCCCTTCATGACGACTGTACGGTTGTATTTTTGTCTGCTGCCCTTCATGACGACTGTACGTTGTATTTTTGCCTGCTGCCCTTCATGACGACTGTACGTTGTATTTTGTCTGCTGCCCTTCATGACGACTGTACAGTTGTATTTTTGCCTGCTGCCTTCATGACGACGTACGGTTGTATTTTTGTCTGCTCCCTTCATGACGACTGTACAGTTGTATTTTTGCCTGCTGCCCTCATGACGACTGTAAGGTTGTATTTTGCCTGCTGCCCTTCATGACGACGTAAGGTTGTATTTTTTCTGCTGCCTTCATGAGACTGTACGTTGTATATTTTGCCTGCTGCCCTTCATAACGACTGTACGGTTGTATTGTCTGCTGCCTTCATGACGACTGTACGTTGTATTTTTGCCTGCTGCCTTCATGACGACGTACGGTTGTATTTTTGCCTGCTGCCCTTCATGACGACTGTACAGTTGTATTTTTGTCTGCCTGCCCTTCATGACGACTGTACGGTTGTATTTTTGCTGCTGCCTTCATGACGACTGTACAGTTGTATTTTATCTCTCTCTG